>NC_088922.1:20377500-20572500 GCF_038396675.1 Hydra vulgaris
GTTCAGACAATGCCAAACAGATTTAAGAAATTAAATTATTCAGACTTGCACTCAATTTTAGATGGAACAGAGTTTTTCATTGAAACACCAAAAAATTTAGACTTACAGAAACTAACATGGAGTGAATATAAACATCACAATACTGTAAAAATATTAGTATCTGTAGCTCCAAATTCATCAATAGTTTTTGTTTCTAAAGCTTACGGAGGTTCAATTTCAGATAAAGAAATTACAAATCGCAGCAACTATTTAGATTACATTCCAAAATATTCACGTATAATGTATGATAAAGGTTTCAATGTTAATACTGAATGTTCTGAACATTTGATCTACTACACTGTTCCACCTAGTCGGAAAGGTGCAGCTCAAATGACCGCTAATGAAGTAAAGAAAACAAAGGAAATCGCTAACTTAAGGATCTTGGTTGAACAAGTTATAAGAAGACTGAAGACATTTCGAATTTTGGCAACAGAGTTTCCAATTACATTGTTGAAACTATTTGATGATGTTATTATTGTTTGCTCAGCTTTGAGTAACTTAAGAAAACCAATATGTTTAGACTGACTTTTATTTGATAGCATCATAACAAAACTGTTTTTACTTTAATAGGTTATATAATATGTATATGTAAATGTATATGCGTACATACATACATATATATATATATATATATATATATATATATATATATATATATATATATATATATATATATATATATATATATATATATATATATATATATATATATATATATATATATATATATATATGTGTACATTAGGCAGGTCCATTTTTAGGGGTCGGAAAAACTATAACTTTGCCACTTTATTTTCCCATTCTACGTTGATATACAAGGCTATTCCAAAAAAAGTTTTAAAAATATTTCAATTTTCCTGACCTCCCTGAGGGTTTGAATAGTTTAAAAAAAGTCATTTTTGACCAATTATTCGTTAAATTGCTGTCTTAATTGGATCAAAGACCAACAAAACTAGTAATTTTTTTTTTGGGTGAGTTGGCTCTACTATTAGGAAGGTTCGTATAAAATTTGAGCTCGAAATATTTAAAATTTCTCGAGATAACACATTTTGAAATATGACCTGGTTTCTTTTAAAGACCTGGTTTTTACTATGTTTTTAATTGTATATTTATCTAAATACTCTTAAATATTCATTAAAAAACTTAATAAAATTTGCATTTAATAAGTTTGTTAAATAAGTAATCCAAATATTGTACTTAATAAAGATAAAAAATAAAAGTAAACTGTTAAAAATGTAAAATACTTTGACTAAAGGTTTTACAAACACGTTTTGTAAATAATATACATAAAAATTCAGTTAAATTTTTCTTATAAAAACTTTTCTTACAATTTATTAAGTATTTCTTTGGACCAGTTAAATTTATAAAATGGAAAATTAACTCTGTGTTCCTTCAAAACCAGTAAAATATCTTGTAACTTTTCCTCTTTAATTGTTGAATCGATAAAGTCTTTTACCAATTTAATAGCTCTTTCACAACAGTCATTGACACAGACTAATCTCTTTATAAACCTTTGCATATTTTTATAATCAGAATCATGAGTCCACAAATCAGGTGGACTCTCTAACCACTTTGATAAGTAAGGAACTATTTTAAATATTAGCCAAGAATTTTGACCAACGTAATCATTAAGTTCTGAATTTTCATTTATTTCTACAGGCTTAAACTTTTTAAGTTTAAAGACTTCAGGTAAATTTGTTTTTAATAACTGCTGAGCAACTTTTTCTTTAACTTTATTGTCAAGACTTTTATCAAATAAACAAAAAACAACTGTTTCTTCAGAAAGATAATGACTGTGTCTAAGATAGCTTGAAATAAAAGCTTGAGGGACATCAGCATCAAAATCTTTCATTTTTATCATCTCTTTAACCGTACACAAATCATTATGAGCAGCAGAAGCAATTTGACTTGATTGAAGAAAGTTTTTTGCATAAACTGAAGCTACATATATTGCAGCCTTTGAAAATACTATTTCTTCCTCAAGGGTTAAAAACTTTATGATTGGTTGAGTAAGCTTCATTGCCAAAATGTATAAAGCATCTGCCATAAATCTAGCTTCATGTTCAGCAGCTGGTTTGTGTATAATAAATCCAGGAACTGCCTCCCTTCCTTCCAGAAAAACAATGACATATTGACACAGATGTTTATAATCATTTCTGGGGAAAGTATGAAGTTCCAAAGCTTTCTTGCAAAAAGATAAACTTTTTTTAGCCATATCTTCTAATGGAGTTCCACTAACTTTGCACCACGGAAACTTTGATAACTGATCCATATTTTTTTGAACATTTTCATAATTCATTGGCCAAGCAGCTTTGAATCTTGTGTAAATAGATTTTGATGGACCTTTGCTTTCTGTTTTAGTGATTGCATTTATTGCATGTAAAATATGTCGTTCTTGAGAATGTTTTCTACAAAGAAGCCTTAACAGAGGTCGATTTAAAAGTTCTCCTAAAATACTTATACAACCCTTATTACAACCAGTGTTACATGCTGTTGTGTCAGCACAAATTCCAATTATAAAGCTTTCAATTCCAAACTTTTTTATAACATTAAAACATGCCAATGCTTGATCATATCCTTTTCCTGATTGACATTCAACTATGCCTAGCAGCTCATCCTGTTGCTTTCCATTTGTATTTAAATCCCAGTCTGGACTTGTAACAACAATAGCTAGACGTTCATTTACTTCAGAAATATAGTTTTCATTTAAAGCTGTAACTTTTTTTGTATCAATGTGCAAAATTAAATTACTATTTTTACATTTTTCTTTTATTTTTTCTTTAATTAATTCTGATTCACTTAAATATAAATCTTTTCTTATTTTTTCTACTTTTGTCTTTGAAAGTTTTACTTCATTAAGATTGATATTTCCAGATCTTAAAAATAATGCTAATAATCCTGTCTGTACTCCAACAGAAATTCCAAAACGCCCACAAAATATTGACGTTTTTTTGATAAGTTCATCAATATCTACTGTTACTGTCACTTTATTTCGTTTTATGTTAGTTGATTGTTTTTCAATTATCATTGATTGTTTATCATTATCAAAATTTTCTAAAAAAAATAACTCTTGATTTCCATTAATACAATTGCTATTTGATGAAAATTGTTTTAACTTCGAGTTTTTTGTGGTAGATTCCTCCATTTGCTCAAATTCCTTTGCTTTCCTTTTGCGAAACTCTCTGTTGGAATAAACTTTTTGATATATTTTGTCTATTTTGTCAATTACCATTGTTCTTGCAGTTTTTTGGTCTTCATAAAACAAAATATCGCATTCTTTTGCATCTTTTGATCGAATTCTATCTTTTTCAATTATTTCATAAAGTTTTGGGTGCCCTATGTCAAACAATTCTTTTTCTAATGCCAAAAAACTATTTTCATGTAGCTTTTGTGTTTCCGTTTTTTTTGAACGATATGATACCAGTTTCTTGTGATGATATATTAATTTGGAAACATTTTCCCTAAAATAAATTAACAAATTTTTATTTGTCATTTAGCTTAAATTTTTATATCAATAATTATCAATAATTATGTAATAAACTATAAATATTATTTAAATCGATAGCTACCTAATACTTCTACAACTAATGTGTGGTATACCACCCATAAGCCACGGTTTTCTAAGAGCAGAAACAACGCATTTGGGCTGACATGTTTTATCATTACAAAGCAGCTCGTGATTTATATCAAGAGGGCAAGATATAATTTCGGTGTGTTTTTTATTTTTATTGAAATTTAGTAATCTGCAGCAGTGATAAAAATATCTTAAAACGTCGCCTTTCGTAGGCAAACTTCTGCAATCAATTTCGTGGGTTTGTCCTAATAAATATATTTCAGTATTTGAACGTGTTGATATTGCCATTTTAAATTTAAAAAGTTACAAACGCAGCGCAGTTTCATTAAATAAATTATTGCGCGCTGTGTTTATACCTCCGCATAAGTCCGGTAGTGCAAATTAAAAAAAAAAAATTCACTAAAAATGTACTAAATATAAAATATTCAAACCCCTAGGGAGGTCAGGAAATTTGAAATTTTTCAAAATTTTTTTCAGAGAAAGTCTTGTATACCAACGTAGAATGGGAAAATAAAGTGGCAAAGTTATAGTTTTTTCGACCCCTAAAAACGGACCTGCCTAATATATATATATATATATGTATATATATATATATGCGATATATATATATATATATATGTAATATATATATATATATATATATATATATATTATGCGGTATATATGTAATATATATATATATATATATATATATATATATATATATATATATATATATATATATATATATATATATATATATATATATATATATATATATATATATATGTATATATATATATATATATATATATATATATATATATATATATATATATATATATATATATATATATATATATATTAGGGATATGACTTTTTAATTTTTTTTCAAATAAAATGTTTCCTGTATCATAAATCGATGAACTTTTACCTAAAATCATGAAAAAAGGCCCAAATAGCTTTCTGCAACAAAAAAAGGTCACCCCCAAAATAAAAATTTGATTTACCATTTTTATACATTCATTTTTGACCGATGTTTTAATCTTAAGCTTAATTCTCAGCTTAATTCTATTTATTTCATTATTTTGTTATGAATTTATAAATATAACGCCACACGTTACCATGGCATCGAAACGGCCGTGTGCCGGCAAATACTTGGAATTGTTGTGTGATGACGTCATTGTGTTACCACGGTGATATAGACGACTGTAACAGACTGTAGAAGATTATAGAACTTAGTAGAACATTCTGGAAGCTCTAAATAATTATATAAGCGAGCTGCTGTCAGAGCTCAGTGTTGATAATGTGAATAGTTCTATGAAGTACTCTGCGTGTAACTGAGCTAATAAGGAACTACTGTAGCGAACTAAAGACGCTGTAAGTGTACGAAGTATAAGTAGTTGTAGCATTATCGTTAGGATACGGACTGGATTATCGAACTGTTATCAACATTGACTGGATTATCGAACTATAATTGGATTACTATACAGTTAAAGTTATTTATTAATTAAACGACTTTATTAAACGGATATTTACGCTCAGCTATCCGTAAAGTCGTAACAATATTATATGATGTCTCACAAGAAAAGTCATACCACAGTAACAAAGAACAAGAAGACTTGGACTAAAAATTTGGTGAGATTTCAAGAGTCACACAGAAGAAGAGGAAGCATGGCTGTAGAAGAACATTCACTCGATGAAAAATCCAGAATACCACTTCAATTGCAGATCGTAGGAAGATACCAGTTTCTCGGAGCATATGTTAAAGGAAGAAAAGAACGAATAGACCAAATTTCTAAGGAAATTACAAAATTGTGGGACAATAAACTGAATTTTCCACGTGTGTCTGATCAAGTGATAAGAGCAAAGCTTATGAAGGTGCTGAAGGTCTATGATGAATGTGTCAAGCGTGGAAAATATGATGTTCTCAATGCATTATTTGACATCACGAAAGTGAATGGCCAGTGGTTATCCTCGGAAGATAAACGTCTATACCACCTACAAAAAGAAAGTAAAGGACAGGTGGGGTACTCAACAGGACAAGTGGCAAGTAAAGAAACCATTCACCCTTCCAAGAGAAGGAAAGTCCAGTCTGGAACAGCAATACCTTCCACATCACAAGTCCTGTCTACCACAGACAGTGGTACTGAATCTGAAAACTGCAAAAGTAAGAGTGAAGATGATGAAGACGACGACGGTGATAAAGACGATGATGAGGACACTCAGAAAAAAACTAGAAAGCACTACAAAAGTAAATTTGCTGTAAGTATGGTTACATCAAGTGGAGTTTCCACAAAGAAAGCTGCTAAAATATGCAATGTATTATCACAACAAGGTATTGATATTCCAACTCCAAGTCAATCAGCAATTTACAAGTCCATATTCAAAGAGGCAGGTAAATTAAAAAAAGAAATGATACAACAACTTAAAATGGAACAGTGGTCCTTACACTTTGACGGCAAACGAATAGATGATAAGGAATATCAGGTAGTTGTACTTCAGAATGAAAGAACTGACGTGAAACTTGATGCACTGCGTTTAAAAGATGGCAAAGCTGAAACTGTTGCTGAAAAAATTGCCAAACTTATTGATGAATACAATTTGTGGAATTCAATTAAGATGATCATTACTGATACAACAAACGTCAATACTGGGAAGAGAAATGGAGTTGTTGTGAAGTTGCAACGTATGTTTAAATTAAAGGGTGTCACAATACCACAATTTATCGGTTGTCAGCATCACGTACTAGACAGGATTCTCCGTCTGGTGATGGACGAAGAACTTGGGGGTGATACCAAATCTCCAAACATTGAATACCCATTTGTGTCTGAACTGTTGAATAAGTATGATGAACTGAAGGATAAGTTTGTGAATGGAACTGTAGAAATTCTTGATAAATCAGGGTGGAGAGACGATATGAAGTTTTTGTACCATTTAACAAGAGTGTTTAGGTTCTATGAAGAACAAAGAAACTTCACTCTGATTCACTTTCAGAACATTCCTAATATGAGCAATGCCAGATGGAACTCAAGAGCCATTCTCGCCATTCTGGCGTTCATTCTTATGCCTGAAGCGAGAAAGAATTTAGAGAAGGTTTGCAGGTTCATTTCATATGAGTGGGCAGAACATTGGTTTAGTAGTCAAAAGTACAATTACAATGACTTCAAGAATTTATCTGATGTATTGAAGCCTTACAAAAAGGCATTGCAGTCATTCAAAAATCACTGGAAGAAAGAGCCATCCGTCATCGACATACCACGAAGTAATCAGATAGCTGAACGTGCAATCAAGGTGATGCAAGACCTGTATGCTTCCTGCAGAAAGAAAGACAAACTGCAACTTCGATTCATTCTAAGTAATAAGCGCTAGACTCTTTATGAGACGTGAGCATCATGTGACCCATGTACTAAACACAGTAGGCCTATAGACACAGACAGTTATGTATATTGTTGTACTAGACGCTTTGATACTGTTAATTTTGTAATACTTGTATAATTATATATCACATAATGTTTTTTGTTATATCACAGTACATGTTGCATAAATAAATAAAATAACAACAGGAGTATGACTCTTACAACATCTTCAGCCTTTAATATTCATTTACTGTACAAAAGTGTACCTATTGAAAATTCGATTTTTTGGTTTTGGGGTGACCTTTTTTCAAAATATGTCAAAATGAAACATCTATTCGTTCTTTTTACATAAAAGTTCATTGAATTACGATACAGGCCTAGTAGGTTGCAAAAAAGTCATATCACTAATATATATATATATATATATATATATATATATATATATATATATATATATATATATATATATATATGTATATTATGCGGAACACAATAAATTGAGAAAATGCAGAATTGAGAAAAGAGTACCAACTGCTATATGAAAGGAGTACGTAGATTAAAAAGCATAATGAATGAGCATTTCATAAAAAACAACCCGACTGTAATAAAATATCAAAAAAAAACGCACCCAAGAAAAAGAAAAATTGTAGATACTAAAAATAATCCGATAAAGTACTGCAAAATGATTTAAAGAAAATAAACGGCGGTATTAAAGCCTATATAATATTTCTGTCAGTATTTTTAAACTTTCAAATAAAAAGAAAATTTACCAATCTTTAAAAGCATTATACTATCACAAAAAAAAGTAACCGGTTTTTGATTTTTGCTTTAAATGATTCACAAATTTTTATATTTAAAAAAAAAAATCAAGGTAGTCACTAAAAAATTTAAAACTTTAGAATATAGACTATAATGTAAGCACAAGTTAAACTTCGCCTAAAAAAAAAAAAGAGAAGTTTCAATTTAGTCCCACTTCTATTCTCTTTGTAAAATTATTTAAATGATAGCTTTGATGACACATACCATACCTAAAGTACTGTTTTGATATCATTTCTAATAGACTATTTAGAAATATCTACAAATATATCTAATTTGAAGTTTAGCAACTTTTATAGTAGTTCTCTGTTTACTTGCGAGCATTATTGTTTACCAACATTTGAGCAAAGTATAATAAGTGTCCATTACTAAACCGCCGTGTATTGCGCATGTATTATATAGACCCCCTACAGGAAAAATTAATTCATTTAAAGACCACATTAAAAAAATAATTTAAAAAAAATCAAGTTTAAATAAAAGTGTCTATTTTATCGGAGACACTAACCTCAACATTTTTGACTATGACGTTAATAAGCACATTTATAATTTCTTTAATGTCTTTTTTTAATCTGGTTACATACCATTAATCAATAAACCCACGCGTGTAACTAAGACTAGTGTAACATCAATAGATCAAATTTTTACCGATGAATTTCTTACATCAAAAATAAAAACAGGAATATTTAAAACGGATATTTCGGATCACTTTCCGATTTTTATTATTTCAAATAAATGCAACAAGTCGACTAATATACCATACCTCCATTAAATCCTTTCATGATATTATATCATTTGAAAAAAGGGATGAAACTCTATTAAATTTAAATGCTGATGAAGCCTATAATATCTTCTTAGCTAAGTTTCTTATATATTATAATAAAGCATTTCCCAAAGTTACAAAATTATTAAAAAAAAAAAAGAAGCCTTTTAAGACCTTGGATAACAAAGGGAATTGTTAAATCTTCAAAAATAACACAGCGATAATATTGCAAATATCTTTAAAAAAAAACACTAGATAATGAAACTAACTATAAAAACTATAAACGCTTATTTGAGTTAATTTTAAGACGTTCAAAAACTAATTACTATTCAGATCGAATAATAAAAAGTAATGGTTCACAAAACACATGGCGCATTATTATGGAAGTAATTGGCAAGAAAAATTTAGACAGAAATGCTCTGTCAAAAAATCTCAAATTCAGTAATTAATTAGTTGTTGATAAATCTATGGTAGCGGAAACGCTTAAATTTTGTAAATGTTGGTAAAAGTTTAGCCGCTAAAATCGAACCATCTAAATTAAGCTTCACCGGTTTTTATATCCATTTAAATTTTAAAACAACCATGACATTCATTTAAAACACCGTGCCAATCAATTAAAACAATCGTGATTTTCAATTAAAACATTTAACGCATGCGCAATCTCAACATTCTATATTATTCAAAAAAAAAAAGGTTTTATTATTCAAAAAAAAAAGGTTTTATTATTCAAAAAAAAAAGGTTTTATTATTCAGAAAAAAAAGGTTTTATTATTCAAAAAAAAAAGGTTTTATTTTAATTACTGTCGAGGTATGTCATCTGACCAAAGACACGCTTCAAAAAAGCGTGTCTTAGGTCAGAAAAATTGGAAAATAAACATTTTATTTTATATAAAAAAAATTTTTTAGATAATTTTTAAAAATTGAATAAAAAAATAAAAATATATATTAAAATAAAACCTTTTTTTTTGAATAATATAGAATGTTGAGATTGCGCATGCGTTAAATGTTTCAATTGAAAATCACGATTGTTTTAATTGATTGGCACGATGTTTTAAATGAATGTCACGGTTGTTTTAAATGGATGTAAAAACTGGTAAACCATACTTGACATCAAATAATGCTATTATGCCTAATCATGAACTTGAGCAATTCCACGACCGTCTCACAAAAAATGAAAAAATTAAACGAAGCCAACATACATAATACTATATATCAGTAGAAAGTTCTACTTCTCCTCTTTCAGAAAATATATAGTTTGTTATAGTATGCCGCTATCATAAAAAATTATATGGGCTGAAACAGAAGGTAAAAATAGGCGTTTTTGCGATAATTTAAATCATTTTTAATCTTCAAAGTTCAATTGAACCTATATAAAATTCAAAAACTGTCTTGCTCATTGCAATCAGGTTTTTAGCTGCACTAATCATTGCTACTTATGATAAAAGCATACTTATTGCCAGACGAATTTAGAAAACCATTTATTTTAATCAAATGTTATTACCACTATTGTCACGCTGTGACAATCAGGGTACCAATAGTTTTATTTCTAAGACAACCAATAAAACTTAGGATTTCAAAATTCCAGCGCAAAGAGAACTCTATCTAGTACATCTAAAAAATTGCAACATGTTTAAAAAAATAATTAGCTCAAGTTATTTTTAGAATCTTTTTATGTCACGCCGTGACGTCACGGTGTGACAATTTTTTAACAAAATTTAAAACAATATTTAAAACTGCTAAACTAAAGTCACAATTGAGTTTTTAACAACTTAAATTGGCCAGATTATTGTGCAGTTAGCTTTTTTAACGTTGTCTAAAAAAACTATGAAATATAGGTATTTCTTTGGATAGGCAATATTTGCTCAGTTGTCCTTGAGGCTCTCTTTAGGGATACATAGAGCCCCTCTAATGAATAGTTGTAACTCCATTGAGCCTTGGATGTAATACGTCCATCTCCATAACTATTGTGGTGCTTTTTTTAATCTTTCAAGGGTTTAAAATGCCTCTTACTCATGCTGAACGTCAAAGGAAATAACGTGAAAGGCATTTAGAAAAATTTGGCGAAAAAGTATTTAAAGAAAAAGAATCAAAAAAGAAAAAGAAAGACGACTTGCTAAATTGGAGGCTCAACGAGAAAGGCATTGAAAGAGAAAGAACAGAAAAAAAATACCAGAATCAAAATCTGTAGCTGTTACATCACCCTCTTATAAATCTGCAAGCACTCTTGGAAAAGCTGTTAAGAGAGCCGAATCAGCACTACCAAAATCACCCAAAAAGACGGCTAAAGTTGTACAATAACTTTTAACAAAAATGAATGAAATTCTTAGTCCACAAAAAATACTTAAAGAAAATGTTTTAGATGCTTTAAATGTAAAATTGGTTCTTGATTTTTAGCAGCGTGATGATATATCCCGTCTAGCACCCGGTAAAAGAGACACCATTGTGGTGAGATTAAAGAACAAGAAAAAAACTGCAAAAACGTCATTTGTATGTGAATGTTAATGAAGCTTATGCTGTTTTTAAAAGTGATTATTCTGAAGAATTAGTTGGAAAATCAAAGTTTGCTATTTTACGCCCACCACATGTGCTTTTGTCTAGTTCAATGTCAAGAAATGTTTGTTGTTGTCAACGACATCAAAATACAATTCTTATCCTTAAAGCCCTGCACAAGTTTGATTTAAATTTTCTATTGTATTCACATGAATTTCCTCTTAGCATTGTATGTGACAGTGAAAAAGACATTTGTTATAACAATATGTGTACAACATGAAAAGATGCTGCAAAGTTTCATAATCTATATGCTTTGAATGAAATTGACAAGAATAAATGCATTACATGGTACCAATGGGAAAAAGTTGCAGATGGTAATGGAAAAAAATATATTAAAAAGATTTAAAAAAAGGGAAGAGTTAATGACCTTTAAAGCACCTTTTCAAAATCTTTACCTTCATTTCTTTGGCATTATTTTATTAAACAGAAACAATCAAAGACATCGTGATCATAAGATCCAACTTCAAAGTAATCTAAACGCAGCCGTCCTTCAAGTGAATTGTGCTGAAAATTTTTCAACTTTGTGGCAAGATGAAGTGCAGTCGGCACATTGGTACAAGAACCAAGTTACTGTATTTAGTGCATATTTAGTATCTAAATTCATTCTCGTCATCTGTCATAGTTTCAGATGATTCAAACCTTTCAAAAAAATCTATTCTTGTATTTGTTCATAATTTATTATCTAACCATATTAAATCAAGTGTTAAAATACTACAGATTAAGACAGACGGACCGAGTAATCAATTAAAAATCGTTTTATTGCATCAGCAATACCCTGGTTGGAAGAACAGCATGATTTAAAATTATTCTGGAACTTTTTTGCTGCTTCACATGGGAAAAGATTGGTACATGCTATAGGTGGGACCGTTAAAAGAGTAGCAGCACAAAAAATAATCCAGAGAAAATTTATAATAACTCATGCCATAACTTTTCATGAGGCTGTTAAAAATGAGACTAATTTCAATGTCTATTTTGTTTCTAGGGAAGATATTATAAATACAATTTAAAAAAATTTAAAATTGATGAGTTATTTGTCGTGGAATTGCTCACTTACGAAGGAAGAATTATTAAATTCAGTATCCATAATAAAACCTAAAAAAAGTTCAAGTTTAGATGATGTCAGCAGTAATGTCTTTATTAAATCACTAAAATATATAAAAATTCCACTTTTACATATTTTTAATTTATCTTTAAAACATGGAGTTTTTCCTGAAAAACTAAAAAGTGCAAAGGTTACACCAATTTTTAAAACAGGTGATCTTTCTGATGTTTCCAACAACAGGTCGATCTCAGTACTTAATTGTTTTTCCAAGATTTTGAAGCGTGTAATAGATGTGTATAATAGACTTTATTCCTTCTTAAACGTAAATAATATTCTTTACAATAAACAATTTGGTTTTAAATCCGGTCATTCGACCGATCATGCAATAATTAATCTTGTACAAGAACTATTTAAAGCTTTTGATGAACAAAAATTTACTTTAGGTGTCTTTATTGATCTAAGCAAAGCGTTTGATACCGTAGATCATAATATTCTTCTATATAAACTTGAAAATTAAGGTATCATAAATTCTAACTTAGATTCGTTTAAGAGTAATTTGAAGAATAGAAATCAATGCATTTTATATGATGGCAAAAAAACAGATTTAATTGACAAATAACTCTTATGTCAAAAGAGAGCGTTCTTTTTTGTTTCTAGGTCTAGTTTTAGATGAAAATGTAACGTGGAAAGAGCCCATACGTATAATCCATAATATAATCTCAAAAAAAGTAGGCCTCTTATATAAAGCCAAACAGTTGTTAAACCAAACCTGTTTGAAATTTATTTACTTTTCTTTTATTCATTGCTATCTAAATTACGCTAACGTTATTTGGTGCAGCACTAATGTATCTAAAAATAAAAAGCTTTTAATTAAACAAAAACACGCTGTAAAAGTTATTGGAAATGTGGATCGCTTCTCACACACTAAATTTCTTTTTAATAAATTCAAAATACTCAACGTATTTCAACTTAATTTGTATCATATTCCTATATTTATGTTCAAAGTAGATAATAAAATGGCACCCATTTTATTTAACTCATTTTTTGAAAAAATAAATCATTTACAAGACCCAACAAGATTTTCAAATAACAATTATATTCAACCAAAAGCATATTATTTTGCTACTAAGTTCTCGATTGCAATCAGAGGACCTAAATTATGGAACACGTTATTGGATAATGAGTTGAAAAAAATTCCTTCCCTTGATCAATTTAAAAAGAAAATAAAAAACAAAACTTTTGGTAATTGACAACGATCTAGACTTCTTCCGAAATTTTTAAATAGGAGTAACCACTCGTTTTATTTACTTGTTATTTACTTTTTTTTGATCATATTTATTTTTAATTTTAATCAGAATCTTTACCTTTCTTTGATGTTCATGTTTTAACTCATTTTTATTTATTTTTAAATTCGAAATCCTAATAAATAAAAGTTTGACAAAAAATAAAATTATATATATATAAAAAGTATTTTTTACATTTACATTTATATATGTATTTTATGCATATATTAGATTGTGATAACGGTAATACTTGTTTTGTTTTTTTTTGTTATTTAAACTCTTGTTTTTGAAGGGGCTTGGCAATAAGACTGAATTTGTCTTCTTCTTGCCCCAGCCGTGTATATACATTTTGTAAAAGTCTAATTTTGTAAACAAATTCTTTATGGCGAAATACATACAAAACACATAATACATAATACAACATGTTTTAAAGTTCACTTATGAATTATACAGAAAAATAAGCTTGTTAAAATTATAGCACATGGTACGAACTTTAGATAAAAAAACATTAGAATTTGATGCAGTATGAAGATTTGTTGGATCTTTAAACTCTAAAATTTGAGAAATACAATCTAGAATAAAACTTATCAATTTAATGTAAAGATCAATTGAAGTCTTGCCCCAAATGGCTTGAATTGCATCCTTAAGGTCATTTGTGTTGCTTATGTTGTAATTTTCGAGTTCAATAATTGACCAAAGATTTTCAATCGAATTTGCATCTAGTGAAGTTTGTGGCCATTTTTGGAGCCAAATATTCTTTGTTGCAAATCATTCCAGAGTTTTTCTAGCTCTGTGACACTTCGATTTTCTAATTTATTACAACTAACCAGCTAATCAGTAGAAAAGTTAAAATTCAGACTAAAGATCCTAGTTTGCCGATATAAAAAGATGTATGGTATAGGGAGTAGAGGGTATAGTTTCCCTCAATGCACTTACATGCATTGTAAGTGCTTTGAGGGAAATTATACCCCCAGTCCCCCCCCCCCCAAAAAAAAAGTGAGGGGCTGTAAATTTTGTATGGTCATAACTTTTGTAATTCACAATATTTTTCAACGAAATTTAAAATCTGCCCATAAATTTAAATTTAGTTTTAGATATTAAAGTTGAAAATTTTACTATATTAGTGCCCTCACGATTCGACAAGGAGGAGGGGGGGGGGGTCAAACGTTTTAAGGCTTTTTGTTTCCAGGTCTCCGCCATACCAATTTTTTGCAAGGCCTCCTCATTTGGCATAGATATAAACATACTTAAGTTTGGAGTTAGCACAATGTGTGAAAGTTTCATATCTGGAACATCTAAAAATCCTGCGGGCGCTTATGTACACATGCCACTTCTTATATACTGGCCCTGAGTAAGACATATTTCAGTCAACCTACTTTTTGAGTCAACAAAAACAGGTTTTAGCAGTGCCGTGGCTAATGGGTAGTAGGCCCCCTTAAAATATCGTGTCATAAGGGTCTCAAAATCTTCCAAATTTTACCGTTAGGTTTTAAATTAAATAGTAAAATTAGCAAAAGGGCACAAAGTTTGCTGCTCCCCCCTCCCCAACAAGTAAGGGGTATAGGTAGACTACCCTAGACTACTATATATATATCGACTACCTTGCGGGATCTCCTTAAATCAGTGGATGTATGTACTTAAGCCTGCACTGTATGTACTAATATCATCGATTAAGGGTTTGGTTTGGGCCTGCAATCTTTTAATTGAAAGAAAGAAAAATTATTTTAAACTTATTCTGGTCCGGCGTCTCAGCAAAATCTCAAATTCAACATAACATGGAATAAATATATACTGTTACATAAGAATTATTTACGAGATATATATATGTATATATGTATATATGTATATATGTATATATGTATATATGTATATATGTATATATGTATATATGTATATATGTATATATGTATATATGTATATATGTATATATGTATATATGTATATATGTATATATGTATATATATATATATATATATATATATATATATATATATATATATATATATATATATATATATATATATATATATATATATATATATATATATATATATACATATATAATATATATATATACAATATTAGATCGATTGGCAGAGTCCAAGAGGATTTTATTGTGAAGAAAATACTGGTTTTAAATGGAAACCTTGTCCTCCTGGTACTTTCAGTTACAAGGAGGGCCTGCATTATAGTTCTTGTGAGTTTATATATAAATTTTTTTTTCAAATCTCCTTTTTGTTTTACTCTTTATCTTAAATCTATAAATAATGAACTTATCCTGAAATTATATTTAAAGATGATATTTAAATTTAAATCAATAATAATAATAATACTATATTTGATTGGATTATATAATTATATTTTTTATTTAGTTAAATTATTTATCAATAACTAGTTCAAGTTTTATTAGGAGAGTAACAACTAGTCAATAACTAGTTATGTTTATAATCAATAATTAGTTAAGTTGTGTTAATCCAATGAGAACTAGTTTAAAGATATCTTCTTAGAAAAGTGTTCGAAGGCTAAAAAGTTTCAAAAACAACGGTTAATGATTATTTTGCGAAAAAAGATGGCAAATATTATTTATTGCGTTTTTTTCAAAACTTCAAAACTGAGTTAAAACATTTTACTTTAATAAAATTTGTTATCTCGTTTTATTTCATTTTAAACGACGATCTTTCAAAATCTGCAATTGGCGTTAATAAAGAGATACAGTGCGAATGTGTCAGATTCTTTCCTGACAAATTAAAAGTTGTAAGGGTGATACCAGTTCTAAAATCTGGAGATGCAACTTGTATCACAAATTATAGACCTATTTCAATTCTACAATGCTTCTCTAAAATATTAGAACATATTATGTATAAAAGACTGTACTCTTTCTTAGATATTTATTACATTCTTTATAATAAACAATTTGGATTCAAAAAAGGTCACTCTACTGATCAGGCAATTGTTCATCTTGTTCATTATATTCTTAAATCTTTTGATGAAAACAAATATACTTTAGGAGTTTTTATTGATCTCAGCAAGGCTTTTGACACTGTAAATCATTATATTTTATTAACCAAATTAAAAAACAACGGTATTGAACACTCGAACCTTAAATGGTTTAAAAGCTACCTGTCAAACAGACGGCAATATATTTCTCATAATAACGGAAAAGCTAACAACATGAATATATCTTGTGGAGTACCACAAGGATCTATATTCGGACCGCACTTATTTCTAGTAAATATCAATGATATAAGAAAATCTTGTAATGTATTAGACACAATCTTGTTTGCAGATGATACTAATCTATTTTATGCTCACATATATAAATGATATAAAATTGATATGATATAAAAATCTTATGATATAAAAATTGATATAAAATGATATAAAAATTTTATTTAAAACTGTAAACACAGAACTACTATACCTTACTGAATGGTTTACAGCAAACAAATTATCTCTAAATTTAACTAAAACAAAATACACTTTTTTACATCGCTATCATGAACGTGACAAATTTCCATTAAAACTTCCAAATCTTTGTATTAACAATTGCGAAATAAAAAGAGAAGTATCATTAAAATTTCTAGGAGTATTCCTTGACAAAAATGTAACATGGAGAGATCATATAAAATATATTGAAGGTAAAATATCAAGGAGCATTGGCCTACTTTGTAGGGCAAGACCTTTTTTAAATTCAAGTTGTTTAAAACTCTTATATTTTTCTTTTATTCATTCCTGTTTTAATTACGTTAATATTGCATGGTGTAGTACCAATAAAAATAAATTTAAAAAACTCTTTAATATGCAAAAACATGCAATCAGAATTATATCCAATGAAAGCCGCTAAACACCCTGCCAACCTTTATTTACAGAGTTAAATATACTAAATATCTACCAAATAAATATTTATCATCTTCTAGTTTTTAGGTTCAAAATTAATAAAAGTATTATTCCAAAAACTTTTAATCTCTTCTTCAAAACAAATCAGAATAAATACTTAACTAAATATTCAAATAACACCTATATACAACCCAAAAGTTATTTTGCGGCAACTGAGTTTTCAATTTCAATTAGAAGACCAAAGGCATGGAATAAAATACTCACGACTAAACTTAAAACTCTTACAATGTTAAATGAGTTCAAAGCTAAACTTAGACAGTTATTACTAAAAATTGATCTACCACAAAACTATTTCTAAAAAATTTAAAATATCTTTTCGATTGATCTATCAATTGATCTATCAAATGAAAAGCATATTAATTTTAGAAACGCTTAAGTTAAATGCACTTTGTAACTTTTCAAATTTATTTATGTTTTTGTTGTTTAATATGTGTTGTTATTCTTTTTATATTGTGATCCTTCGACTTTGGTTTTGTGTTCTAAAGTTTAATATTTAAAAAAATAATAAAAATTAATTCATGATTTTATAATACTAAAAATTAAATTTTTTCGTGCTTTTAGAAGAATATGTTTAAGTAAAGAGCGCTTCTTGTTATTTTTTAATAATAGATTTTATATATATATATATATTTTTTTTTTTTAATAATGTGATGTTAAATTTTTTTTTTTTATTTGTTTGTTTATTTTATATTGTTAAAGGAAATGCTTATTTTTAAATACAACTTTATATTTACGGAATTTATAAAAGGGGCTTGGCGATAAGACATATTAGTCTTCTTCTCGCCCCTGCTTCATATATATCTTTTTATTAACATACAGTTTGTATATATTTAAACGGCAAAAAATAAAAAAATAAAAAAAAAATAAAAAAATAAAAAATGTAATAATGAAGTTAGTACAACCGATTTTTATTTTCTTGATACTATCATTGTAATTTCATTTTCTCATTTTAGAATAAAAGAACCACCTTAAATTATAGAAACAACCGAATTAATTAACAGATCTTCTAATTTTGGAAGATGTTTTCTTTACGCATTTATTTGTTCTTTCTTTCTTGTATCTTATTCTTATTTTGATGAATGTGTTTGGTTGTATCTATATTTGTATAAACATTTTTCATCATTTCTAAGCAGTTTTTACTATATGATTTTTCAAATATCTATGTATTGCAGGTCAAGACTATAGTAACATTACAGAAAAAAAGCGAAATGTAGGCGATTATAGCTCAAAATGTCAATGCAGTGATGTCGCAAATGACGGAACAGTTTATTTAACGGTGAAAAGGAAAAAAAGAGAAAAGGAAAAACGAAGGAAATTATTTTGAAGAATAAAAAAGATTAGTTGAAAATAAAGAAAAATATTGAAAGGTATAAACGAACGAAGAGATTGAAGAGAAAATAAAACAAAAAAATGAGTAAAAGAATAAAACGAACAAATAGATTTAATAATAAAAAAACTAAAACAAAACAAAAAAAATCAATTAAAAGCTAAGTACCAAATTTAAAGAAAAAAAGTTCATAAAATGTTCGAAATAATAATAAAAAGAACTAATTAAAACATAAAAATAATTCGCTACCATTTTTACACCTTTGTTTTTCGCCAAAAAATAAATAAGGTTATTATTTATTATTTATTTTACTTTATTTTGTAAAAGTTTTTGTGTTTACCTTTTCGTTTTGTAGTTTTTGTTTTCATTTTGAAGATTTTGTGTTTCGCCTTCTCGTTTGCGTAAAGTATTCTATTATTTGTGCTATTGTTGCTAAATATTTTTGCTGTTGTTTGCTGATGTTATTGATTGAGTGCTTCATATTCTTTTGTCTTATTATTTTTGCTGTTGTTTGCTGATGTTATTGATTGAGTGTTTCATATTCTTTTGTCTTATTATTTTTGCTGTTGCTTGCTGATGTTATTGATTGAGTGTTTCATATTCTTTTGTCTTATTATTTAATTTATTATACCCTTGTCGCTATTATTATTTTTTATTATTTTTATTATTATTATTGGTGTTGATTTTTTTGTTTGTTTGTTTATTTTATTTAGGTGTCACTCAAATAACCAGTTTTTAACTATATGAGTGACACCTAACCTAATTTTGTAAAATCATAAAAGAATTGTAATTTTTCAATTTTTGGTTGAATAAATGGATAAAAATTATGGATGCAGTTTTATCTGAGAACTCAGAGCAGAGTAAAAGTTATTGTAAAATCTTTTCAAAATAAGTATTACAGCAACATTGAAATGTATGCATTGTAAAGTCACATGAGTATTTAAAGTTCGACAAAACATTTTATTTTAATTGCAGATACAGTTGAATCTTTTAAAGATGATTTTTCACCTCATGAGAGTGAATATGTCCCAAGTAAGGAAGAGTCTAAAGATGACGTAAGGAGACAATACCAAGGGCCATACGCTCGAAGAAAATTGGTATATATATCATTTCTTATTGCACATGCTCAAAAAAAAGTCTGTTCGTATTTAGGGGGATGGTAGACCTTCAAAGACTAGAACTATGAATCACAAGTATTATTTTAGAAAAGGCGGAGAAAGGTTGGGAGTGTGCAAATCCTCCTTTCTTAAAACATTTGATAAAACAATTAAATTTTTAGAAAATATTTTGAAAAAGGAGAAGCAATCTCTTTCTGCCATACCTTTAATTGATGTTCGTGGTTCAATTTCCTCAGCAAATAAAACCAGTGTTGACAAAATCATGGCAATTAAAAATCACATCAATTTGTATCCTGCATATGAATCGCATTACTCAAGGTGGCATACCGGTGACCAAATATTTCTTCCTCAGGGTTTAACAATAATAGTTATGAACGAGATGTATTAAGAAAAGCTAAATTTTATAGCGTTGCGTAATTTATGGACAATCCCTTAATTTTATCTTATTATATATTCAATAAATTATCAAGTACAACAAGAAATATCATTGAAATATTTGGTTTAATGTTATAATAAAATAAAAGCATAAGTCAGTAATTATAATGAATTATAAACAGTTATGCAAAACATATTACTAGTTAAAAGACCTTTTTAATTCTTACACTGTTAAAGGTTTTGTAATTTAGAGTAAGTTCATATGCTTGGCCGTAAACAAGTGGGGCTTGAAGGGAAAGGGGGTTTCTCCCCTAACCCTTAATTTTTGTTGCGTCTCTTATTAAATATACTTATAAAGAATTTTAAAATATTCATAAAATGATTTTATATTAATAGAGTAATTTAAAATTTTTTCAAAAAAGTGTTTTTTGCAAATGAAATATTGGAACTCATTGTATACTATTCAACGAGTTCTAATCTTTTATATACAATATATAGAAGTCATTAAAACACAGTATTGAACTCGTATTTTTTTAAAACGATTTTTTATTAATTCGGGCGATCAGAAATCAAGAAATTTAGGCAAATTATCCTTTGATACCAGCAACAAACGCTACCAGCGATTGAGCATTAAGCAAACTAAGAAAAATGAAAACTTTGTACTCACTAGAAAAGTAACGAAAGAAAGAGTAACTTTAAAAAAAAATAGTAACTCTTTAAAAGAAGAGTAACTTTTCAACACACTAAGAAAAAACTATGAAGTACCATGAACCATCCACGGCTAAACTGGTGTAAGAACATCATAAACACAGGCAATGACTTTTTGTACCCGAAGTGAAGGCAGAAAAACTGCATTTGGATAATTTAGAAAATAAATCTTGAGTTTGCTATAATGTTTTATAAAGTTCCTTTACTATATGAAACTTATTTTTCAAAACCACACTTTGTTTACCGTTTTTTATTTTTTTTAAATTTCCGTATTACATACGCTTTTGAAAATATTATATTTGAAGACCATATTTTGCTTCATATTTTAAAAAATATTTTTGAATAGTAAATTACCACAGAAACTTTCACGAGAAATTACGTGAAAGTTTAGGAATTGGTGTAACCAATCCATTGAATGACTTAACTTATATAGAAATGTTCTAAACACTATTCGTTTTGTGTTACCGTATTTATAATACTTAACAATGTGCAACCCATGTCCAACGCTTTGCTACATGGTGAAAAACCTTTGTGACGAATCTCCATTGAACAATCAATAATAAGAGCATCCATTATTTTTGAACCTAATGTCTTGATTGAGTTGACAAAACATAAATTGGTTGATCGCTTGAAAACATTACTTGGGTTAAATTTTTTTACTGCCAAAAAATACATATATACTAAAGTTGTCGATATTGCAACCTCTAAGAATAAAGTCAAAAATAGAGCAAAATATACAAAGTACAAACAAAGTAGAAACAATGAGACTTTATCGTATTTTATAATTTAGGGATAAACTAAGGATATTAGATCCTTAATCGTACCATTTTAATCCAACATTGTACCTATACCTGGACTTAACAAATAATATATTAATTTACATTACATTTTAAATGATTTTTATAAAGATCTTTTTCTGTGCCAATGCAATGCAAAAAAAATTATAAAACTTTAAATCTTTCCTGGAATAGGCTGAAAACAGGTATCACCATTTAAGGTATAGTAATTAAATGTGTAAAATACTCTTTCGCGGTGCTCTGTGACAAGACTCTAAAGTTTTCTTGGAGCATCTAAAAAAAGTAAAATAAAATTGTTGAAAACCTATTCATGTGACCACGGTAATTATAAAAAAAAGTATTATACAAAGACAGAATATTGAAAAAATTAGGTTTATGGCAAATACTTTTTTTATGTGAGGATTTGGAAATTTGTTTATTTTTTTATGTTTCCCGTCCTCATTACAGAAACCTATAAGTTACTTCCAACATTTTGAAAAAACAACAGTTTCATGGCATTCAATTAGAATTTTCTAAAAACTAAAACTAAAATCAAATCAAATTAAATGCCAAAAATTTACAATATAAAAAGTTTACAATATAAAAAGTAAGCAAATTTAACTCAATGATTGCTTAACTTAACACGATCAATACTTGTGCTAAGTTAAAATAAGACAAAATAATCTCAAGATTACTTGACTCGCCTATCTGATAAAGTAAACTTATACTAATAATATTTGAGTAAAATTACTCGACACAGTGGCGGACTGTCCATGAGGCTAACTAGGCTGCAGCCAAAGGGTCAGTGATTTTAGGGGGCCCGTGCACGGGCCCTTGGCCCCATAACATACTTGTGCGTCTATCATTTATAATCTATCAGTCAGATTCAGATTTTGATCTTATGCGAGAGTCATGCTAACATTATCTTATTCATAACGCCAATGACGTTTCCTAACGTCAATGTTGAATTCCGGATATACCTGACTTTAATGATTGCCAATTGTTCAGATGAGCGATCATTATTGGCACTTGGACGAGTAAAAAACGCAATCAGCACAACAATGAATGATGAAAGATTGAATTATTTGACACTCATGACGATTGATAGTAAACTACTACGCGATTTGGAATTGGCCAATATCATCAATGATTTTGACGTAGCTAAAGTGCGAAAAGTAACTTTGGCATCCACTAAATAGGTGTCAATTTGTTCACAATTAACTTGGATTCATTCACTGAACTAACGGTCGACTATTGTGAGTGAGAGTGAGTTGAAACTTATAGTATATACCTAACAGCATTGGCCTACCTTTGCTGTATGTTATGAAAAAAATATACGCACACCGATATATTACTATTTTTTCTATCAGTTAGGTAATTTTTGCACAAGGGTCTCCTAATATGTCACTAGCCTAGGAGCCCCAAATTATTTAGTCCGCCACTGACTCGATATAAATGTTATTTGTGCAAAGTTTAAAATTTAAGACAACTAATATTTTCTAGATATTATAATGAAAAAAAAAAATAATTTGATTAATTAAAGATAAAAAGTATACTAAAATAAAAAAAGCGGTTGAAAGCAAGAAATTCCTTTACTTTTCGTAACTAATTTGAAAAAACCTTACAAAAATATGTTCATTACCTTTTTCAAAAAGTTGAAATTATTTTTTTTTTCTCATTGTGCAAAGGGTAACATTTTTCAACATTTTTCGTTGAGCGTAGAATAACTTTTTCAAAATAGTAACTTGCCAATATAAAATAATATCGTTATAAAAATAATGTTAAGTTTATATAATTTTAAAAATAATGTCAAAAAAAGCTCGAGCGCTTCTAAGATTCCAAAGAAAGAAACCTATCTTTAAAAAAAAGTTATAAAATAAATAAATTTTGGAATAAAATTTTTTATCATATAGAACTTGATTTATCTTATTATTATTTATAATTTTTTTAATTTGTTAATAAAAATAATTTTTTTATTTAAACAACAACAATTTTTTTCTGTTATAAGTTAAATAAAAATATAACCGCGGCAAAGTAATGCGCTGAAAACTAAACCATAAAGTTCTAGTATGAAACTACCGTAAGCCGAACGCTATTTTTTTAAGTTAGTTGCAGTTTCCTTAAGCATTCCTTATTACGAGTTTTTGACACTTAAATGGGCATAACTTTTAGTAGAATCATTCGTTTTTTATGAAATTTTCACCATTTGTAATACTGATTTAAAGCTCTTTACAATGATGTATAATAATTAAATATTTGAATAGTTTAAAAATTTTGCACACGTACCTAAATAAAGAGTTTTCGAGTTCTTATGTCTAAGCATGGTCTATAACCCGATTGATATAAAACGATTAAAAACCGACAATCTTGATTGAAGATTTTGTAAACTGATGATCTTGTAAATATGTTTTATGGATAAATTTATTAATAACAATAACAAAAATGATTACTAATAACAATCTTTTCAGTCGTTTAGCTGATATCAACATCTTATTGTGCCACTATGATAGAACAATAAAAAGAAATATATGTGCATAAGTTTGTATCCCATCTTATTTAAATAACAGTAAAAAGCATTGTATTGCTCTGAGGTAAGTCACTTTACGTTTTCTTCAAAAATAATTATCTATTTTTATTTTAATAGAATAAGTTAATCTGTGTTAATTGTGTAAGCAACTTTAATCTAGATATAAAAAACTGTAAGGGTTAAGGATATAATGAAGCCAGTTCTTTGTGTGAGTATATAAATGGTCTTTCTGCTCAGGTTCTAATCATAAATTCATGGCTCTGAATACACATTATCATAACCATCAACTGAACTTATTTGTTTGTGAATCGTGTAATGTTCAACTAGTTTTAGAGGTTATTCTAATTATTCAGAATTAATTATTCAAAAAATAGATAAAGTTTTTAGAAAATTATTTTAGAGCTTGAACCTCAAACGCATAAGAAAAGTTAAAGGATGTTTGTAGAACTAGATGGATTGAGCGCATAGATGGTTTAAATACTTTTCTTGAACATTATTCACCAATTTTCCATGCTTTATACATCATGGCTTTCCCTGAGAGTTCTGTTAACAAAGAAACAAAAAATAAATCTTCTACTTTTTAAAATTCCATTAGTACTTTTCAATTTATCTTTACTATATTTTTCGCAACACGTGTCTTTGATTTTACTTTACCTGTTATTCTGTTACTGCAATCAAAAACTATTGATGTCTTAGACGATTTGCACCTTATTACAGCTCTTAAAAATAAATTTTTTACCATCAGAAATGATATATAATTTTCAAATTAGCTGCTACGAAGCATCATGTTTGCATCCCTAATAATATCCATAACTCTTAAATAAATACTATTTCCTGGATTTGAAAATATTAATATAGCTAAGGGTACTTAATGTGAGAGGAGTTTTTCTGTTATGTGTCTGTTAAAAGGCTATACAAGAACAACAATGTAAGAAGATCGACTTAACGGTTTTGCATTAATGTATATTCATCAAGAAATTGTTCCTTGTATTAATAATGTTATTGACAGATTTTCTATAAAAAAATTGACGACTTCGTTTCAATAATTAGTGTTTATGCTGCTTATTCTAACACATACTTACTACTTTATATTAAAAATTCTTTTCCATTATCACCGCTCTTTGTATAACAGCTAACAAATATGCATGGAAACCCCTTTGAAGACCAAGACATCAATGGTGTCCTTAGCAGGACGGCTTATATGTAACCCCATACTTTTGTTTGGGATTATATATATGATTAATGGTCATTGTTCAGGCAAACACTGAAAAAAAAACTTTTTTTTTTAAATATTGTAATATAAAAATATATATAATTTTTTATTTATGTATATAAATCTATTTGCATTTGTGTCTTTCCCTTTTCTGTTATTAATTTTTCTTTTTCCAATTGTCCATGTCTGGAATCAAATATGTTCCTAAACATGCTGATGAGCCCTGATATTGGGCGGAACAATCATTTGTTGGTTTATATATTTATTATTGAAATATGTTATACCAGAATGGTAGAAAGGAATCTACAGCTCTATACTCTTTTAATAAAAAAACACTTTTTGTTAAAAAAGTTTTTAAGTAAAACTAAGATATGAGCTTCTCGCAGCAATAGAAAGAAAATCCCTTTAAATCCTCCAGCCTAATAGCAGGAAGATTTAAAGGATACATAGGGGAAGGCTATGGGAGTAATTGTTCCTCCCTTTCCCCCCCCCCCCTCCTCCTTTTTCTTTCTTTTTTTTTTTTTTTTGAGATAATGAGCACATTGTTTATAAACGTAATTAAATTTAAGAGGCTGTTTCAAAGGGACATGAAATTTGGATAAAACTTTGTAAAGCAAATTCTATTTTTTGCACTTGTCTGCTTAAAAAATCATTATACTTGTAAATCGATGGTCTGGATTGTTGGAATCAAAAAATTACCCCCTTCCACCTTTACTTCATAGTCCGAATCCGCTCTTACTCCAGCCCCCGTACTTTTTTTTTTTTTTGTCTTTTTGGCGTAGTTACGTCACTTACAACATGGCGAAAGGCGCTTTTTTTTTTGACAGGGTAAATTAAAAACCTGCGTCCGCCCCTGTATATTATATAAATATATGTTTGCATAATTTTTTATTTTAGATGTAAACATTAATAAAACAGTTGTAAGCAAAAATAAAGCAGGAATCATTACATTTTTTAAAGAAAACTGCGATTATACTTTTCTATATAATCTTCAATCAAAACATGTATTATATTTGATACACTACTTTTTTGATATACGAATTTATTATTATGTTAATTTTTACAATCGTGACTTAGCTCATGCTATAAAAATTGTTTGTATTGTTCATAAATAGTAAAATATTATATTAAAAATTTGTTGAAAAATGTTTTTTTTTTTTGAAATGTGCTAAATTGAAATTACATGTTTTTGATATGCTTAACAATTTTTATTTCATATTTTAGATGAAGAAAATAAAAATAACAAATATATTTAAAAAAATATAAAAATCAATAATGATAGCATATTAACACTAGTAGGAATTTTTGAGTTGTTTTATAGTAACAGAGCTCAATAAACAATTCATACAGCAGTTGTATAATTTTAGGCTACTAATAACATCTCTAAATTTTACAAAACTCGAATATAGCCTCATCTTAGTGTTGTCAAAAAAAATGTTTTTTTGTTTTAATAAAACCCTGATTGCTGTCTACCATACAGTTATATTATAAACCTTCTAGCATACTGCAGAAGGTAGTTGAGAATTGAAACGTACATATGTTTATAAAAAATCATATTTATATAACTAATATTTTTAGTAAACCTTTTAGTAATAGTTTTACTTTGTTAAATAATATAACATAGTTTTTTAAACAGTATAATAATGTATCATTTTAAAAACGTTTGGAATATATTAAGAATAAAAAGCGCTCCATGGCATTTTTAATGTTTGCATTTTTTTTATATATTTTGAACAATAAAAATAATATTGAATGTTGTTTTCATGATTCAAAATATAACAAGAATACAAACATTAAAAATGCCATAAAAAATTTTTTTATACATATATATTTCATTGTTTTTTAAATAAACTATTTGATTTTTAAGTAAACAAATATTGCTGCTATATTGTAGCATTATTGTTTAAAATAAGTTAAAACCATCTTTACGAAAGCATTATTTTTTACAAATCTGTCAAAACGTCCTAACGTAAATGTTGTTTATAAATCTGGCTGTACTAGACATCCCAGAATCCCCGTTCGCTAAATTACGAGAAAACTTGCGAGTCCGTACACCACTAATTTCAAAGAAAGAAAACAACTTTAATTTGGCACTGGTTACTAGTACTTTTTTTTTAAATTGTTGTATAAAAAGAATCTTCTCTACAGAACATTCTTTTCGCTTAGTTATTGTATATTTTGATTACTGTGTTTGTTCTAAAAGAAATCGTATCGAACATGCTGTACTGGGTTATTTCCGTTTTGCTTATTGATGCTTTGTAGGGTTCATTATCGAAATTGCAAGTTTCGAAAATTTTTGATTAAAACGTACCGAAATACTTCTTTTTTTTCGAAATCTATAAAAACATACGGAAATAATCGACATGCCAAATTATCTTCGGAAATAAAATTGGAATTTCAAAATGTAAAATTAATTTCGAAATAAAAAATTGAACTTCGAAAAGTGAAATTAATTTCGAAAGAAAAATCGGAATTTCGCAATGTGAAATTAACTTCGAAAAAAAAAATTGGATTTCGAAAAGTGAAATTAATTTCGAGAGAAAAAAAAAGATTTTCGAAATGTGAAATTTGTTTCGAAAAAAAAAAGTATTTCGAAAAGTGATCTTAATTTCAAAAGAAAAATAATAATTTCGAAATGTGCAATTAAATTCGAAAAAAACCAAATTTTATTTGATAACCTAAAATAATTTCAAAAATAAAATTAGATTTCGATAAGTTTATATAATTTCAGGAAATAAAAAAAAAGAACTTTGGAAAGTTAAGTTTATTCCAAAAAGTAATTTTAATACATTATATTTTATTTGCATAATAATATTAAAATAACCGGGCGCTTAAATAATTTACCATGGGGTGTTTCAGCAGGTAGACCTTTTATTATATATATATAAATATATATATATATATATATATATATATATATATATATATATATATATATATATATATATATATATATATATATATGCATATATATATATATATATATATATATATATATATATGCATATATATATATATATATATGCATATATATATATATATATATATATATATATGCATATATATATATATATGCATATATATATATATATATATATATGCATATATATATATATATATGCATATATATATATATATGCATATATATATATGTATATATGCATATATATATATATATATGCATATATATATATATATATATATATATATATATATGCATATATATATATATATATATATGCATATATATATATATATGCATATATATATATATATATATATATATATATATATGCATTATATATATATATATATGCATATATATATATATGCATATATATATATATATATATATATATGCATATATATATATATATATATATATATATATATATATGCATATATATATATATATATATATATATATATATATATATATATATATATATATATATATGTATATATATATATATATATATATATATATATACATATGCATATATATATATATATATATATATATATATATATATAATATATATATATATATATATATATATATATATATATATATATATATATATATATATATATATATATATATACATATATATATATATGTATACAGAGTCCGAACCAGCCTTTTTTTGTTCTTTGAGATAGTAAACTTCCAAACATGGAGCAAACGCCAAACATTTATATGTTTATACTTATGTCAAATAAGGATGCTTTGCAAAAAATTGCGATGATTTAGGGTAGGAACAAAAAAGCCCCAAAATTTGTGCCCCCCTTCTGCCCCAAACGTGAGAGCAACAAGTTGATAAAATATTTTTCGTACTATTCTCAACTAGACTTACATTCATCGACAAATTTTAAGTTTCATATTATTATCTTGCAGCGTTCAAAAATAATGACTATATAAAATTTACAACCCCCTCAAATTGAGGGGGGTTTAAACTTTATATGGTCTGGTCATACTTTACTATGAAATTTAAAATTTATCGATGAATATAAGTCTAGTTAAAAACAGTACAAAAGATATTTCATCAACTTGTTGCTCTCACGTTTGGGGCAAGGGGGGCACAAATTTTGGGACTATTTTGTTACTAGCCTTAAATCATCGCAATTTTTTGCAAAGCATCCTTATTTGACATAAGTATGAATATATATATATGTTTGGAGTTTGCTCCATGTCTAGAAGTTAGCTATCTCAAAGACCAAAAAAATATATATATATATATATATATATAGATATATATATATATATATGTATATATATATATATATATATATATATATATATATATATATATATATATATATATATATATATATATATATATATATATATATATATATATATATATATATATATAGATATATATATATCAGAGCCGGAACCAGCTTTTTTATATTATATATATAAATATATATATATATATATATATTATATATATATATATATATATATATATATATATATATATATATATATATATATATATATATATATATATATATATATATATATATACATATATATATGTTATATATAGGGATAAATGTATATATAGCAAAATAATACCGTTTTGGTAAACTTAATTTGGTGCCTAAAAAAACTAAAAGAATATAATTTAAAGAGGCACCATTTCGTCAAGAAACTGGTTAAAAAATTTAACCAGTTTCTTGACGAATTAGGGAAAAAAACAAGAAACAAATTTATAATTAGTTCGTTGGACAACAAGATTTGTTAAAAAGAGGCACTATCTTATCAGTGAATGCTACTGTTGCAAGCTATGAAATTAGTCTCTTTAGTTACAAATTCTAAACTATTCAGTGACGGGGAAAGATTACTTTATTTTAAAATTATTCACACCCCTTCTCTCCTCAATGCATTTTTTGTGCATTTAGTCGTAAAAATTTACCTTTTAAATAAGCCTGCAAATGTAGATCTTTTAGACCAGTCAGTCATCGAATTTCAAAAAACAAGGACCTTTTTTTTTACTTGGCGAAAATTTTAATTGCACCCCACCACGTGACACCTACTAACACCTGCCCTGGTGGCAGCTCAATGATCGAATACTGGTGTTTTTTCCAGACAGGAAAAGAAAATAAAGGCTAGAAAGAAAACAACTTGTCATTAATTAAGCTGTATGCAAAAAAGCTTATCAGATAAACAAAAAAGAATACAAGTGTTTTAAGTTACTAAGAATTATAAGTGAAAACAAATTTCAATTCAATTCGAACCCTTTTAATATTTTTTGATAAAGAATTGTTTTTCATTATTTGTTTTCTTTAATAAAAACTAACTGCATCAATAAGCTCGGCGCCAGCTGGTTCCGTAGCTCCGTATCTATTAAACCGGTTGAACTAAATAAGCATTCTGATGGTACCGATGTCGCTGGAACTGAAAATATTACCCGTGCAATTTGTGTCAAAACCGGGAACAACTTTTGATTAGCTTGGAAAAATTCGATGGAACTATTTTCGTAGCTCTGAAAGTATTGCAGACTGTAATCGTTTATTTCTTTTTCAAGTTTATCATTGTTTTCAATTCAATGACAACCTGATTTATCTGTTACAAGTTCAATTAAGTTGATTGGCTTTCGTCTTTTGTTGTTAACGAAAGTAGTAGTATTTGCAAACGGTGGCGTTGACGATTGCTGAAATGTTTTTATGGTATTGTCAGTTGAGCTGTTTGATGAGTTTAAAGTGTTATTTAAACAATTTGTTCCAATTGTTATATCGATTTGTTCGGATTCTTTTAGATGCATTTCATAAAATGTTTTTATAAACACTTTTGCAAAAATGTATTTAAAACGCCCTTTTAGAGACCTTAATAGTTCTTTTCAAAAAGTCTTAACTAGTTCTGTAAAAATGGGTTGCGATTCAAGTATTCCATTTAGTAGAGAATGCAATGTTGGAAATAGAAATGTTACTGTAACATACTTCTTTCCACTAAAAAGTTTTGTCAGCTCTTTAATTGGGTGTAACAAATCACATAAATCCTCCAGCGCCATAAATTCATTAGCAGTGGGAAGATAGTCTTTTATATTTTGGTATTCGATGTTTATCATATCCAACACAGTTTTATTAGTTAATATAGATTCAATCATATCGAATTGGCTATTCCAGCGAATAGCTATATCCTGCACTAACTTTATTTTAGTTTCATATCGAAGTGTTTCTTGAACTTCTCTTAACTTTTTTTGTAACACCTCCGAATGCTTAAATGAATCAACATTGTGCCTACAGGATGAAATTACCTTGGCGATTTCCAATTTGTCTTCGTTAATTTTTTCAATTTCTTTAACTTCATTTTCTGTAATTTCTTTATTAATTAAATTTCCATTACCATTGTAAACCATTACTTCGTAACACTTTGAACCATTTTTTAATTTTTTTACATTTATATCTCTCGTGTTTAAAAGATCGTTAACCACAAGATTTAAACGACCACCAGCACATGAAATCTTAATTACATTATCATCAAATTTATTTACTGCAGAGAAAATGTTTGCACCTGAGTCAGTAACTAGTGCAAAAATCTTATTACTGATTGACCATTCACTGAAGATTTCGTTTAACGTATTAAATAAATATTCAGCTGTTTTCACTTCAGACATAAACCTAAGATCCTGGTTTCGGTCAACCAGAATCATATTTTTGTCAATAAAATGACAAGTCACACCAAGGTAGCTGTTTTTACTCAATGATGACCAAACATCACAAGTAATTGTAATGAAATGACGTCCCTTCAATTCTAGCGTTAAAATTGATCTTAGATTGTCCGTAAATGATGGATTTAACTTTTTGCTCACCGTATATATGCATGACATTTTGTAGCTATTGTTCAACTCACTAACTAAATTTACAAAATCTGGATGACGTACTATCGAAATCGGCTGATCAGTACTAACAATAAAGTTCATCAATAACTTGTTAAATTTTTTATGACCAGTCTCTTCAAAACTATTTTCATTACCGCTCTCAATATCGGATATATCGTCATCGTTGAGTAAAATTGTTGATTTTTTAGATATTTTTGAATTAATGCAATGATCAATTGATAAATGGGATTGCATTGAACTGGTTAAACTGTTGTAAGGTAGAATCTTATCACATATGCTGCATTTTGTTTGATTCTTTTGGTCTTTTTCAAAATATGTCCAAATTAAGCTTCGCTTTCTTATTCCTTTCTTAATAACGGATTAATTTGTTTTTGACATGTTTATTCAAACTAAAAAGCAAGTAGTTTTTTTACTCGTACGCATACAACAAATATTAATAAATTAGTATCTTATGTTATTAGTAAATGTGTAACACATGTTACTTCATTAGGTTACCGAGCGATTAAGAAGATTACTATAACTTTAGTTACATTTTAGAGTTATGTAACAAAAAAATTGCTAAGGTATAAATAAAATTGTTTGAAATCCTTGTAAATCTCATCTAAATAACCACTAGAGAGTAATTAGCAACTCACGTTGCAACAACGATTTCATATACTTGCGTTAGAGGCCCTTAGGGAATTGCACATTATAACTTTTAAACATCGTAATTATATCATTTAGGAAAAGCGCACGAACTTTTATCTAATTTTTATCAAATCTAAGGTTTAAACTTACGTTATGCAAATTTAAAATTAAAAAGTGTTCAAACTAGTGTTGCTATCAACTTTGACTAAATCGACTAAAAGTCTGCTAGTCGAAATTAGTCGACTTTGAAAAATCTAATAGTGGATCTAATCGACTTTGGATTATCTACTAATCGACTAAAAGTCGATTTAGTCGAATAATAGTACTTATACATGCATTTAAATTATCTTTTTATTTGATTGGATTTTAAATCTTTTAATTTTATTTTGTTTATCAAAAGCAAATATGACTGTTGAATAGAATGTAGTTTTTTCAGAGCCAGAATATAATATTAGCCCCCCTTCCTTTCATATTAAATTAAAAAATTAAAATATAGTATCTCCCTCCATCCCAAAGACCTCTCTCCTAATCCAGCACTAAGTTTTTTGTTTACTCTGTTGAAGTTCTATTAAGGGTTTGAGGATTTCAGCAACTTCCACAAACCGGTATCTGCGGTCACTTAAGAACAACTAAAACTACTCAAGAGTAACTTATAATACACTGAAAGTAGCTTCACAACGTCTTCTGGTAATTATGTATGGTAACTAGAATTAAATTCCGCCCAAGTTAACAATTCGTAATGTTAACAGTAAGTAACTTGCCAAATCTTAGTTCTTACATAGTATCTAAAAAATAATATTCAAACAATCAGGCCTGAAAAGAGGTTGGGAAAGATTCATTAGGTGTGTGTTTGTAAAAAAAATATTATTTTCATCTATTTTTGTATACTTTTTCTCTATTTTTACTATATTAACATTTTATTTATATTATTTTTTCATTTCTTTATAATTTTATAAACAATAAATAATCAAAATTACAAATTTCTTTTTTCGATATCCCAACAATAAAATTTAAACCCAAAATATTGTTAGCTAGCTTCTGTATTTCTGGGTTTACGACTGATCATTTAACGAGGACTCGCCAAAAAAGATTTTTCCGCATGCTTTTTTTCATCTGCCTTTCTAAAGTCCACAAATTTTTTCTGACGGCCCTGCATTATTAAACAATTTCATAACATATGACAATAATTATTATATTAAAAAACTTTATAGTTATGTGTTGTTTTTTTATTTTTTTTTTGAGCAGTCTTTCCATGTGATTATTAAAAAGAATTTCATACAATATCGATCCGATATACAGTGCCAATCCGTTCCGTTCTTCAACAAGGGCTTTAAAGATAATTAAATTGTGAGACCATTCATATCTAAATAGTTTATTTTAAACCTTGTATTTACTTTTATTTTACTCTTTTAGACTTATATTTGTTTTATAATTATCAAGAAATCAAAAGGGCTTTTCCGCAATATTAAATTGTTTGGACCTAGCAAAATTTATCCTGCGTGGCGTTCATATTGTTTCGTTTCATTAATATTTAAGTTGTATAATTTAAAAGTATATAAAACAGATGTAAATTACTTGATTTCTTTAATTACTACCTCCCCTCCTCCCTCACATTTCGACTAAATCGACTTTCAGTCAACTTTGTCGATTTCAAAAAAGTGTTAGTCGTTCAAACTATAATTTCAAAATATAGTTTCAAAAATTTTAATATAAGTTCAAAAGATGACTTTGGTTGACTTTTGAAAATATATTAGTCGACAGTCGAACTTTTTAATAACATCGCTAGTTTAAATATAGTTTAACCAAATATAGTTTTAAATTTTATTTTAAATAAGAAGTTTAAATCTTTTTTATTCAATATTGAATGAAGATGCTTTTAAGCATCTTTATTCAATAATTAATACGTAAAAACTTGGATAAGTGAATAAGTAAAAATTTAAAAAATTATACGTTCAAAATTTACAATTTAAATTGTAACCAAAAACACTTAAAAAGCTTTTGCTATAGGTAGGTTTTATTCACTTTGAGAGAGCTAATATTTTACATGAAACATTTCACCGTGTAGATGTCATTTGCAAATTATGTCAAGCAAAAAACTTTTCAGATCCCCCTCCTCCCTTTTCAACAAAATGTCTTGAAAAATCAACACCCTATCTTATCCTGTGGTTTCTAATCCCTGCAAAAGAACCGTTGGGGTTCTAATCCCTGCAAAAATATTTCGAAGCAAATTTTAGAATTTCGAAAGTAAAATATTGTTTCGGTATTACTTTCAGAATTTCGAAATCACAAAAATATCTCGAAGCAAATTTTAGAATTTCGAAAGTGAAAAATGGTTTCGGTGTTATTTTTAGAATTTCGAAATCGCAAAATTATTTCGAAGCAAATTTTACAATTTCGAAGGTGAAAAATTGTTTTGGTAATAATTTCAGAATTTCGAAATCACAAAAATATTTCGAAACAAATTTTACAATTTCGAAAGTGAAAAATTGTTTCGGTAATACTTTCAGAATTTCGAAATCAAAATAATATTTCGAAGCAAATTTTACAATACGATACAAAATTAATTTGTAAACGATACAAAATTAATTTGTTTGAAATTATTTCGAACTTACCGAAACAAAAATAGAGTTTCGAAAACTTTTTTTTTTTATCGAAAATTCAACTTTCTGTGAACAACCTAAATGCTTTGGTCATTATATCAAACGCTTTAACAATATTTTTAACCTGTAAAAACGGTAATACGTTTTTACAGGTTAAAAATATTATTGAAGCAATTTCTTCTAAATCTAGCAACTGCCGCTATCCGGGGTTGAAACGTATTTTATGTACGTAAACGAAAAAAGAAGAATATTTAAAATGAGGATATTAATAAAAATTATTGCATAATTATGCAACATCAAGATAAGCAAAAGAAAAATGTTTTATGTGTAATAATAAAAATCCGTTTTTAAAGAATATTAAAAACTTTTATCTTTTCTTTTTAATATATTCAACCTGATAAGTAAAAATTATGTTTTTTTTGTGACTGAATTTCTCCCAACAAACTTATGTAATGTATGTAATAGCTTATAAATGAAGCTTGTGTATAAAACCTTATAGCAGTGTGTTTTCTTTTATTGTAATTCTTGTCTCAATAGAACGAAATGCTCGTGTTAATGGCATTTTTTAATTAAAAAAGGGCGATAAAAATGAAATGTAAAATAATATTACTTTGATAAACTCTTCTTAAATTTTAGGTTTTATGTTTTAAAATGTAACGTTGTACAATTTTTATTATTTCTTACTTTATGCAAACTCTTTTGTTCGAAAATACTTAAGAAACAAAATAATTTTTTAATTACTTTTTAACGCGCAATATGCGATTTGCTTTTTTCACTTAATTAGTTTACATAAAATACTACGGAGCAGTAACGTTAATACAAGAAATCCTGCTTTTTAAACATTTATTGTATAATGTTTTTCCTATAGATGTATAGGAAGTCTATATACTGGAAGGATTGTTTCTGTTTTTTTTTTATTTTCATTTCAAGTCAATGTTTTGATTATGGCAATTGAGAGAATTATCGGCGTACTTTTTCCAACGTATTTTTAGGTGTTCCGTTTGTTGAAATGCAAACTATCACTAATTTTATTACCATGGTTAATAAAATTAGTGACAGCTTGCATATCACTAATACATCATATATGACTTTGATATTCGCTACTGTGATAAAACATTTAATAAAGCAGGAGTTTGGTTATGTATTCTTTGGTTACGTTTTGCTCATTGGTTCCTCGCAGGTATTATTTTTTTTATCTTATGTTAGTATATAAGCAATTTCGAAATATAAGCAATGTTATCACGTTGCTTATATTTCGAAAAATTGAAACAAGGGATGTCCTTTTTATTCAAAACCAAGATTTTAAAAATAGTTTTGTATTTTAATTGGGCTTTCATTTTTTTCCTGCATTTTTCCAACCACATACGGTCAAACATTCAAAACCTTTGCTCATCCATTCACTGCATTGCTCTTAAACTTATACCACCTAGTTAACCCCCTGGTCTATTTTTTTCGACAATTTTATTGCACGTGAGTACAGTCACGAGCACCTATAAACAAACGCCCAGCGTTATAGCGCAAAATTTACGTTCGTCACAAAATCCAAATAAAGGAGACCTAAGTTTACACATTACTGTAAAAACAGTGTGTGAAAGGATTTTTTATTTTGTTTTATTCTACTGATATCAATGCTATCAATGAAAGTAATACAAAGTTTAGTTATTCTATCTTTGTTTGATACAATTTTGGTTTATCTTTATTGTCTGGTCTAACGAAAAATTAACTATTTCTTTTCACTCATCTAACTTGTAACCTTGATTTTATCTTAAATGCTATTAAGAGATATTTCATAAATTTTGTTGATGTTTGAGTTTTTCAGGTTTGGATGAGGCATATTTTTGCTTAAAATAGATTAAACTTAAAAATAAAGTACGGCCAAAATTATGTTATAAAGTTTTTTCACGGTTTATTAGGGAGGGGTCCAAAATTCTATATTTTTTGTTTAACCGATTATTCTTAATTGTTTTTAGAAAAATTTAAAAAACAATTCAGTTTTTGCTATTTTTTGTGGTTGGCCTTCTACTTTAACATTTTAAAACATTTTATAACATTTTTAACATTTTAGAACATTTCTAACATTTTAAAAATATTTTAAAACTTAAAAACACGAAACCTTTGCAGCGTATACTTAAAATTAAAGGTCTGCGTCTCGAAATGATTTTATCGAAACTGTTTCGATTATCTCGATTCAATCGAGTATTTAATCGAATCGAAAGATTCGATTTATGGCGAGTTATGTTCTCAGTATCGAAAAGCAGTTTCGAGACATGCTGAGTTATAGTCTCGAAATCAATCGAGTAATCGATTGATTTCTATACGTTTCGACACAAATCGAGAAATAACGATAATATAACTATTTTTTTAAAAAAACATACAAAACTTTAAAAAAAAATTTTTGATGTTAATTTTTATTTGCGCATCTCTACTTTTACTTGCGCATTAACTTGCAAATTTGTTTTGATTTTAAAAATAAACAAAAAAAGTCAACTAAGGTCACATGTGAAAAGTTTCAATCAAATTTTAAAAGAGGATTTTTCATCTTAAAAGGTAAGAAATTGAATTTTATTACTTTATATTCATATATTTTGTACTACAAATGGTTATATACAAAAATTTTTGTATTTTTATATTTTAAGAAAGAAATATTATGTGTTAGAGTACATATTATTGAATCATGATAGCTAATGTTGATAAGAGCAAACTATAGTAAAAAATACTAAAAATGTTGTGACATATTTTTCCATTTTTGACATATCCCATGGGAGAGATTTGAACTTTTCTTTCAACTTGCATTTGTGTGTAGTAGGGAAAAAAATAATTTATGAATTTCATGTGTTTGTTTTATGAATTGTACTTAAGTTTTCAAAAAAATGTGTTGCTTATTTGTCAAAAAAAGATTATTTAAGGTGGTACACCACCAAATACTCTAAATTCTTTAAAACTTGAAAAAAATAATCAATTTGATATTAATACAAAATTTATAAAATGAGAATGCTTTTTTATACTTAACTTTGTTTTGTCTCGCTTATTTTGCCTCGCTTATATCAAAAAACCCATCTTTTTGATGGGTCTATTCAAAACACAACATCTTGAAATATTTTAATGCATAACCTATGAAATTTTTTGCACATGTTTTAGACATGTAAACTAAGATAATGACATAGGGACTTTAAGATCATTTCATTACATCAATAACTATTGAATTTCTTCTATAGAACAGTAAAAAAAATTTTTTTTCAGGCCTAAAAATTAATAAATAAAGAGATTGGAGAATAATTTTTAAACTTTGAAATGTCATTTCCTACAAAATAATATTATAAACATTTCCTGAAAAATTTAAGTGATTTGCTTTACTACTTCACAAGATATCATGTTTTCAATAACACCATGTTATTGAAATGTTTCAATAACACCATGTTTCAATAACACATGTTACAACAACACGCAAAAATCAAAAACAGAGAAAAACGCAAAAGAAGATTTAATAACAAAAAAAGTAAACTATAAAGTATGAAAAACTAACAAAATCCAGCAGAATAAGGTTGGCATGGTTCTAATTGAGCTTCCTTATCATTAAACCTATTTTTTTGATGGCCCAACTTCTGTCGTTGGGATTTTGAAGTAAGTGAAGACTTAATTGTACAATTTTTAATTCTACATTTATCACGGTTAATCAATCCGATATGAGTAAAATGTCCAATAAGTATTCCCAAATTTTGAAAAACACCAATAATTCCATGGCTACCTTCATTAAAATTGATAATTGCAGAATTTACTGACATTTTGATAATGTTTCTGTTTACAAAAATGTGTTTGAGGCATCTTTTCCAGATTATAGCATTTAATGCCTCATTATTGTTTTGTGTTAGACCGTGTTGGCGCTTTTTAAGTAGTTCTTCACTGCTTAAGTCTTTGAATACAGGAACAAGAATATTTTTTATTGCTAATGGCAAGCTTAGCTTGGGTTTATATGTTTTATGTCCACTTATAAGGTCACGTTGCCATTTACACCAGCTGGCAATAGTTCGTGGGCAAAATTGATGACGTATAATCATGTCTTTAATATCAGAGTTGTGAAAAAGCACTGCCCATACAGCCTTTTTCATTTGATATATGTTACCGAAATTTTGTTTAATAGCCATTCCAAAATAATTTCGTAAAAGGTTAAGTGCTTTATTGATTAACCTCCCTTTTCCTGCTACTGACTTTCCATCACACAATTTTTTTCTACATAGACGTTGACGCAGTGCGCGACCACGACTTCCTATCTTTTTTTGGATGTGCCCAATACATTCTGCTTTTTTGATCTCTATATCTTTGTATGGACATGAAGCTAATACTGCAGAATATGATGAGGTATCACCATCACCCAAATAACTAGTATATTGTAAGTTATATTTTTCGACAGACCGATGGAAAATAGTAATTGCACCTGCACCTTCCATAGAACCAGATGATCTTTGATGATTAGCAAGACATTTATGGTTGGCTTTCCAATCCTCATATATTCTAGAGTTCCTTTTTTGTTTTTCCAAAGAATACATCCAAAACAAGAATTCATACAAAAATAATTGTTTTCGGAACTTTTTAAATTTCTCGGAACTTTTAACTTTCTCCAAAAACTTTGCCAACAGATGGAGTTACAGTCTTAAAACAATATATTCTTTTAATATTTCTTTTTTAAAATCTGTTAGCATATAATAGATAAACAATATGACAAAATTCATTGTAAAACTATTAACTTTTTAACATTTTTTTGAAAACTTTAGCAACACATTACTGTACAATCTTAGAAATAATATTCAATAGCATTTTATCATTATTTTAAGTAAGGTTATAAAGTATTTCTTTATTTTCATTCATTGACAAGAGTAGATGATTGTAACTATTATTATTTTTAATTTCTATAATAAATTTGATATTCTTAAAATGTCTCTTTATTTCTCTGAACATTTTGATTTTTATAAAACCGTTAATAAACAGATGGAGTTGCAATTGTAAAATAAAATATGCTTAAAATATTAGTTTATTAAATATTTTACTTAAAAATTATAATAAATGAAATATATATATTTAAATTTTTTTACTTTTAAACAAAAATTTTGCCAACACACAAATTAAAATTGTTTAAAAAGTATTTTTCAAAGCATTTTACAATTATTCTATTACATTATGGATTATTACATGTTTAAAATTGCTAATTCTGTTTTTGATAATTCTATTTATCAATTTTTGGAAGGGCTTGTCTAAGGACTGGCCTCTTAATTTAATTTTATATCAAATATTTTACTAAAGTTAAGTTTCTACAAAAAATTACTCAACAGATGGAGTTGCAATCTTTGAACAAACTATTCTTTTAACATTAATTTCTTTATTAAGGTTAACATATTATACCTAATTTAACCTTAATTGTATGTATAAACTATTTTTGTTTATACTTAAAACCAAAACTTTGGCAACAGATTAAGTTGAAATCTTTACAATTTATAACTCAATGGCGTTTTATAAACATGTAAAGTTGAATACTATTAGTTTAACTAATAATTTGTTGACGTTCATCTATTTTGATTCTCTTCATTTATTATATAATTTTGTTTAATAAAGTTTGTTACATAACAATTTGGTTGATTCTGAACGGGCTTGTCCTTGGGGACTTGCCCTATTTTAATTTTATAAATTTATAGCATAAAACTAAAAAATTATGTTTTCAACTATTGCACAACAATATGGCCAACAGATGGAGTTTCTATCTTAAGTCAAAATAATCAATGCTGGTTTACACATGTTTTAAATTAGAGTTTGACAAAATTTCTAAAAAATATTAACAAATCCAACTTAGTTAGACTTGTAGGTCAATACCAATAACCTTTTTCCTTTACCGGATTTTTAGGTTGGTGTTCCTGCAAATCATCTTGGTTCTTTTCCACTAACTGTTAAGTCTGTTTTTGAAAAGACTTGTCTTTGGACTTGCCCAATAAGAATAGTATTTTATTCTCGATATTCCTCGATATGTCTCGATTAGTATCGAATCGATTGCATTTCGAATCGAAATATCGAAATTACTCGAAATCGAATCGATTGTCATTTAAATTCTTTTTTTTTCTCTCGATATCGAATCGATTGCCTTTTCGAAAAAAAATAAAGTTCTCGATATCGAATCGAAATCATTTCGATTCAAAATCATTTCGAGATGCAGACCTTTACTTAAAATTTATACAATTTAAATCTTCATTGGATAACCTTGAATTGAATGAAAGTTGCGTTTAAACAATATTAAGTTTTATTCTAGTGAAAAAATTTACTTTTACTAGAAAATACTTTGTCATTAATTTTGCAAACTAAATTTAAATACCGATTCAAATGAAAAATAACGCAACAAGAAAAAATAAACTAGTAAATTAATAAATTATAAACTAGTTAATAAATAAATCAAATTAATGAACTTCTTTAGAAATCTTCCAGTAGTTGACAAATTTTATCATAAAAGTTGTCTTTACTCAGGGTTGATTTTGTTCTTGTTTTTAATTAAATGAAAAAAAATTTTCTTTTGAAAATTCAATTTGGAAAATTGTCCCATTATCAGTGCCGTAGCAAGGGGGACCTATGTCCTAGAGCGCCATTTTGGTAGGGGCGGAAAATTAGACAATTTTACTTTCAATATTTTAAGCTAGTTTATTGTAAAGGTGGCAATTTTCACTTATTAAGATTATTTATCTCCTCCCACTTCATCAATCGCAAGTTTCTTCCCTCAATACCTTGCACGATTCATAACTTAAATTAAAAAATCTAATTTATGTGATAATTAAATTTTGTAAAAATGCCGTAAAAAAAGATATTTTGCGCAATATAAAATTATTAAAAATTTAAAAATAGCACCTCCAAAAAAACCATTAGGGGCATATCACAAAAAACAAAAAAGACAAAGAGAAGAAAGTGAAAAGAAACTAGAAAAATAAAAAAAAAATGGTTTGTGAAAGACGCTGATAGTTTTGTTTGTGCATCCCAAAATAAAAATTTAACTGAAAAAGAAGATTTAACTGAAATAAATCCATGTCAAATGCAGGCTTATATGAATTCATCCAATCAAGATATAAACAAAATTCAGTCTTCCTCGCCGTTATCAAATCAAGGTCTAAACAAAACTAAGGTTTTCCAAATTTCATCTGATATAGACAAAGCACTTGTTAAGAATTTTTTTGTAAGTGATAAAAAAAATATAACTTTGAACCATCAAATCCCAAAGAAGAAGGAAAAAAAAGATATTCCAAACGCAAATTTTGAACTAAAGGATCCTGCCACATGGCCACAAATAACTGATCGAGTGAGGAGTTTTTAATTGAAAATGGAACTGCGCAGAAAATCAGAGAGACCTTTCCATCAACTTCTTCTTCTGATACAAAAATAAGACATTTCAGTTCAAAGTGGTACAAAAAGATGCTTGCCAATGCTGAATCGGTGAAAAGGCAATAGTTGCCATGTAGCAATTTAAAAGATGCAACATTATGTTTTAGTAGTGTACTATTTTCCTCAAAAAAAGCTAATAAGTTGTCTGATATTTCTAAAGGATTTAGTGACTGGAAAAAGCTTAAGCCCAAAAAATAATTACACAAATAATTAAATAGAGAGCAATCAAAAGACTGGAAATGGCATTGCAGAAGAAATCCTAAGGAAACTGAAAATTGATGGATTAATTTTCAGAGTGCAGAGGCCAGGGCTATGACAATGTATCAAAAATGGCTGGAAAATACAAACGAGTTCAAGCACAAATCATTAATATTAATAGACTAGCATCATTTGTACCATGTGCAGCCAATACTCTTAATTTGGTTGGCGTTCATGCTGCTGAAGTCTCACCTCTTATGGTTACATTATTTGGATCTATTCAAAAAATATTCACATTTTTCTCCAATTCTACATCAAGGTGGGAAAACCTGATGAAAGAACTCCCAATTTCATTAAAGGGTCACTGTGAAACAAGATCAATCATCAAAAAAAGAAGCAGTTGCTTCTCTAAACATTCAAGTTGTGAAAGTTTATAGTGTTTTACAAGACATGAGTACAAAAACAACTTTAAACCATGAAACTGTTGCTGGTGCAAAAGACCTATTCAAATTGTTCAATCTTAAGTTACTTTGTTTGTTGAACCTGTGGACTAAAATTCTTGCATCAATTGACCATATTGCTACAATAAAAGCCAAAGAAGCTGCAGTCTCATATTTTTCACCTCAAATTTAAAATGAAATAATTACACTTGTGGGAGAAAAAGTTAAAGGAGTACTCCTCTCACGTATTATAAATACAAAATATTATTCCTTGCTTTTACTGTACACTTGATGTTTCTTATAAAGAACAGCTGAGTGAAGCGATAAGATATGTTCTTATAAAAAATGGAATCTGCGCAATAGAAGAAAGTTTCGTGGATTATATAGAAAGCCATCAAAAGACTGGAAATGGCATTGATGGATTAAATATTGCAGAGGCCATGGCTATCAAAATGGAGCAGATATGGCTGGAAAATACAAAGGAGTTCAAGCACAAATCATTAATATCAATGAACTAGCATCTTTTGTACCGTGTGCAGCCCATACTTTTAATTTGATTGGCGTTCATGCTGCTGACGTCTCACCTCTTATGGTTACATTCTTTGGATCTATTAAAAAAACATTCACATTTTTCTCCAATTCTACATCAAGGTGGGAAAACCTGATGAAAGAACTCCCAATTTCAACAAAAGGTCACTGTAAAACAAGATGGTCATCAAAAAAAGAAGCAGTCGCTTCCCTAAGCAATCAAGTTGTGGAAGCTTATATTGTTTTACAAGACATGAGTACAAAAACAACTTTAAACAATAAAACTGTTGCTGGTGCAAAAGACCTATTCAAATTGTTCAATCTTAAATTTCTTTGTTTATTGAATCTGTGGACTAAAATTCGTACATCAATTGACAGAGAAAATTATGCAATGCAAGCCAAAAAAATTTCAATTAACATAGCCTCAAAAAAAATGAATGGGCTTTTCTCGGCTATCTAGTATTTCCGAGAAAGATATGTGAAAAACATCATAGAATCTGCCAAACAAAAAGCAAAAACAATTGACATTAACACAGACTTCCCAATTAAACGAAAGAGAAAAGTCAAGCGTATAATGTTTGATGATGATAGCATTTAAGTCAAACCAGAACAAGACTTTGTCATTCAATGCGACTGTGTGTTTGACAGCATCATCACGCAAATGCAATGGCGATTTGAGGCAATGTCCAAAGTATCATCTGACTTTGTATATCTCTATCTAGAAAACAAATCTCCCTTAAATATGTTGAAGAACTTAAGCAAGAAGCATTTAGCCAAGTCCAGAAGTAAAAAAATGATTTGGATTCTTTGGAACTGCAAGCTGAGATTAAGAGTTAAAAGTTTCAGGCAAAGCTACGATGGAAGCTTTGGAATATAATAATCCAATTGAAATATTTCAATTCATACACTCGTACTCTGTTGATCGCAAGTAATTTTTGATTAATTAAAGTTTACTAAAGCTTCTTTCACATGTTGAAACTGTCACTGGAAGAGTAAAAACTTCCCTGAGTGAAACTTCAATGTTCGGAAATGCATCTGTTAAAGAGTACGAGTGTATGAATTGCAATATTTCAAATAGATGCATATCCGAATATTGAAGCTTCACCCAGGATTTTTCTTACTCTTCGAGTGACAGTTTCAACATGTGAAAGAAGTTTAGTAAACTTGAATTAATCAAAAATTACTTGCGATCAACCATGGGACAAGAACGTTTATCCAGTTTGGCTATTATTTTTATTGAGAATGAAAAAGCAAAGAAGGTAAACTATGACCAAATTCTAGATAATTTTGCATGCATAAAAGCACGAAAAGTCAATTTCACTTAATGTATATTAAACTTATTTGTTATTGTTAATAAATTTTTAAGTGCAAAAGAATTTTTTTATTGGGGTTGTTTTCAATTATTTTGTTACTATCTCTCAAAGGTTCAAACCACAGTCTGTAAACGTGATTAGAAGTTACTAAATTAGTGTTTTGGAGAAGGGAGGTCATTTTTAAGGGTTGGTTATTTTTATGAGGGGGTGGCAGGGCCATTTTTAGTGGGTAGGCGCCAAATATTCTCAAACCTCTGGCGCCATTTTAGCTTGCTATGGCACTGCCCATTGTTAACAAATTTGAAAATATAAAATACAGTTAGAACAAGTGACAGGAACAGCTGAGATAACGGGTTTGCAAAAAGTATGCAAACTTTGCATTGGGCGTTCAAGAGAAAACCTATCCTAGCTTGTTTAAAATTACAAGGCAGCCCATTTACTTGTGAATCAGTTGTCAAAAAATATATTAAAAAAGAGGAAGATCTTTTAAATGTCGATAAAAATTGAAGAATGGGATGTTTATTTTAGAGATAAAGTAGATCCACTCTGCAAAAATCCGCACAAAGAACGCCGTTTTATGTTTACAGAAGAATAAGTTATAAATTTAGGTTAGCTTAAAAAATTTCTACATGGAAAGTCCTAAACATTCCACAATCATCTACATGACTTTTTTTTTAGTTGTTAAGGTGCTACAAGAGGAACTTAAGATCTTATCAGAAAGCAACGTGGAAGAGCAATTTAACTAGGAAGTTCACACCTACTTCCTTACCAACGTTGCTTAACTGGTCAAAGCCAACATCGAACCTCAGACCTCTTGTTTTGAGAAAGAACTCCAATCACTGCACCACGGCTGCTATGAAATTGTTTCGCATTTTCATTAGTAATTGTTATAAATTGTTTCTTATATGAACTAATTTTATGTATTATGCCTAATTTTCTGTTGTATTTATAACTATACAAAATGATTACGTCTTTTATTAATATAATGAAAGAAAAATTATTTACTATGGATTCTAATTTAATAATAATGGCTTCACTTAAGTTAACAATCGATTGTTTTGTCAAAATTAGAAGTCTAAATATTTATAGCGGAAAAAAAATATAGAAATTCGAAATCAGCATAAAAAATTGATTAAGAAAAAGTGGTTAAACAACACAAAATCTAAAAAAGTTACTTTTGGAACCTCTTAGGTTTATTCTAGTTAGATTAAACGTTAGGGGGAACAAATAGCAACCAGCAATTGAGGATGATGTAGTGATGCGGGGGTGTGATATTCAGTAAGTTTATCTCTAAACATCAAGTTTCCCCATTGTGCCTCCATATCAGCGAGACTCAACCCAGCAAATGATTAAGGTAAGTTTTGTGTGTATGGGAGCAAATATCAATAAATAAAGGACGAGAGATGATACTTGCCTAATGATTAATACACTCCTGTATTCTACAACCTGAACTATTTATTCGAATACGATTAAATTTTGATTATCTTTTTTAATATTTTATATTTACATTTTATATTTTGCTTTGATTGATTGTTTTTGTAAACTTTGGTAAAGTTTGTTTTGTCAATCAAGTCTTATATAGACTTATTATCTGATATAGACTTGTATTTATTATTTGTAAACAAATGCGGTACTTAGAGTCTGGAAACAACAAAAACGTTAATGATTGTACATAGAATGGTTAAAATCAGAGTTGTTAGTCCTTAAGGCCATAAATGAAGGCCTTGTCCCCTTGGTCTTTGCCTTGAAAATTTCGGCCTTGGCCTTAATTGTTTTGGCCTTGACCTTCAAAAAAAAATACATAAAATTAAAGAATTAAAAGTTTTCATTCTTTATTTTTATGTATTTTAGTTTTCGGTTTTCATGTATATCTTACAAGTATATTTTCTAATTGACTTTTTCTTAATGACGTTGAATTCTTCGCCAATATTTGTGTAGGCCATGGCCTTGAAACTTTTATTCTTGGCCTTGACCTTAAAAATCTTGGCCTTGACCTTGTAACTCTTTGCCTTGGTCCTGGACTTAGCCTTGTAAGATGTGGCCATAGTCTTGCTACTTTTGGCCTTGTTAACAACTCTGGTTGATACCATTTCCGACGTATGCTCGAAATTTTGTCGGTAAAACATTAGTTTGGTAATGCTGTTTACCTAAAATTATGATTAATAAAAGTGGAAATATTTTTTCTTTTAGTAGGTTAATCTTTAGAAAAGTAAAACGAAAATAAACTAGATTTTGAGGTGCACTAAAAAAAACTTATTATAGAAGTTTGATGTCAGAATCTCTTTAATCGGAAATAAACGTTCTGATTGAACTGCGCCTGTATAAAATCTTAATTTTTGAATTTACTTAAAGAAGAAAAAAAGTTATAAAAATTAGTAAGTCATAATTATGATAGCAGGAAAAAATCCCCCCGGAAGATATCCCCCCAAAAAAATCCTCCCCGGAAAAAATCCCCTTGAGATATAATTTCCTGAAAAAAATCCCTGGATGAATTCATAAAAAATGGCTATTTTTGGTAAAAATTTTGAAAAACACTAAAATGAATTCTTTGAATCCTTAAATCTACCTATTTCAATATGCGTTTTGAAAAAAGTCGAAAATCCAAATTTTGATCAAATTTGCCCTTTTTTAAAGACCTTAGCAACGACCTTAGCAACGCTTTTTCTCCAATATCTCCTAAACCAAAAAAGCAATTAGCATCAAATTTTTGCTAAACAATGCTCAAAGACGTTTGACTTCTCCTTAAATATTATATTAAGCTGTAAGTTGTACGCTTATGTTTAAGTTTATGTTACCACATATAATATCAATATATTACTTTATAAAACTTGTTTTAGCTTTTTTGCAACTTTTTTTTTGTCGCTAAATCTAAATTTTTCAGAAAAAATAACTTTTCATAGAAAATACATAATGGGCTGAAATTTTGTAGGTTTAAAAATGAACATATTAGGAATGTTGTCTATGAAGCAAAATTTTTAAATTTTTTTAAAACTCATTTTTATCATGTTTCGGTCCGAAACTTCCCTTAAGTTTTATATCTTAAAGTTTAAATGTCAACATGGTAAATTTTGGAAAAATCAGGGAGAAATCAGGGAAAATGGCTCTTCATCAAACTTGCGCAACTTAAGTAAGTTGTATATATATATATATATATATATATATATAGATCTATATATATATATAGATATATAGATATATGTAATATAAAACTTTATTCAGCAGATAATTTTATGAACTCTTGATACTTTTTAACGTTAGTTATATTTTTGTTTATATTTTTTCAATTGAAAAGCATTTTTCTAAAAGAATTTAGCTCTAATTTTTGTGAAATTGAGTTTGCGTAACATTAAATTAAGTTAGGGAAAACAGGTAAAGGATTAGAGTAATATAAGGGAAAAACTCAAAAAAAATTTCCTTAAATTTTTGGCAGACACCCGGTTAGTATTGAGGTATGCAAGAAACGATTATTTTACCTTAATCATGATATTTATTATCAACCAGTGGTCTTTCTCTAAAGATTCAGATGGCCACAATAAAAACACGGATTTTAACAAGAAATATTACCATAAATATAATGGATGTATAAAAATAAGAAAAGAATGGTTGTGTTATTCAACAAAAAAAAACTTTTGTTACTCTCAACAGTGTTGGCTTTTTGATACATTCAACTGTGATTTAGGATTTGTAGGAGAAACATCTGATTGGTTACATTTAACAACAAATATTGAAAAACACAAAGAGTCAAATTAACATGGAATTTCTTGTGAAAAATACTTTTAATAGAAAACTGGTTCAGAAATAGATATTGTAAGTCAGAAAGAACTTAACAATCATGTAAACTATTGGCATAAATTGTTGCGAAATATAGTAGATGTAACTATAACGCTTGCTATAAATAATTTACTTTTCCGAGCCCATAGGATTATGGACAATACGAAGCCTAAAGATGTCGGAACTTTACAAAGAAGTTTTCAACAAATTATAAAATTACTTTTAAACTATGACGTTATATTAACCAGTTTTTTAATGAAATCCAAAAGCTGTACTAAATACATGGATCCGTACATTCAAAACGAACTAATTAATTCAGTTGCTGAGGAAATTAATGTCCATATACAAAGGGAATTAGAAAAGGCTGCTTTTATAACAATAGATACAACGCAAGCCCTATCAAAATTGCAAAACCAATAGAGTTGCAAATAAAGCAAACTTTTTGTGGATTTACTCGGGTTATTGATCAAACATCACAAGGATTAGAAACAATAGTCTTGAAAGTTATAGAAAATATCCTGGCCTATCAAAAGTACGTGGTCAAGGTTACGACGGGGCTGCACATATGAGTAGTAGCTATTTAGGGTTGCAAGCAAGAATTAGACAATGAAACTCCGCTACCAGATTTGTGCACTGCTGCTCCCATAATCTAAGTTTGGTGATCAACGAGAGTGCAACCAATGTACAGTAAATAGGGCAATTTTATGAACGGTTGCAAAAAGTTTACTTTTTTTTTTTCAGTTCTGTTAGATGTTGAACGATGTTAATGGAAACGAATCAAACTAACTTAGCAAAAACATTAAAAAAAGTTTGTCTGACATAATGGTTGTCCCGCACTAAAGGTTCTTGATGCCCAACGATCTCGTCTTTTTGATGTCATTAAAATACTGACATATTTTTTTTTAAATGGAAAAAATCATGATGAGCAACGTGAAGCTAAAAATTTTGGTAATTTTTTGAACAATTTTCAACAGTTATTTCAATAATAGTACAAAGTATATTACTAGAACCCCTAAATATAGTCTCGAAAATGATGCAAGATCCTTGTGAAGGTATAGAGAAATCCGTTGAGATGCTTTCATCACTCCAAAACCAATTCCGGACTTTAAGGAATAACTGGGAGTTTGTTAAAAGCGATTCTGTTGCGTTATCAGCTATGTGGAATATTGAATCATCTTTTCCTCAAAAAAGATAATTCAATTTAAAAGTTCTTTGTTGAATTACAAATAGATGAGCCCATTGAAAAAAGTGAATAACGTTTCAAAGTCGAGGTGTATTATAAAGTAATGGACATAATTATTAATCAATTATGTACATTTATAAAAAAATATACAATTATGTACCTTTATTCGCCTACAGATATTGTGGCGTCATCTGATTAAGATATTCTTGAAGAATCGGAGGTGTTACAATTGGAATACCTCCCCAATATTTCACCTAGTTTTGGGTCTCAACTGCTTTGATGTAAAGTTTGTTTCTATGATCAATTGAAAGAATTTCTCGATTTACTCGATGAATGTCATCGATGGACAACACTATTCTTCTTATTCTGTAACTTCAGGTGTTCCTCAAGGTTCTATCTTTGGCCCTATACTCTTTTTAATTTACATCAACAATCTTCCAGATATTCTCACATCAAAGGTGGCATTGTTTGCTGATGATACTACCATTTATTCTTGTCGTAATAAGAAACCAACACCCTCTGATTGCTTGGAGGGGGCATTTGAGCTTGAAAAGGATCTCACTTCTGCTACAGCATGGGGTTCACAGTAGCTGGTGAACTTCAATACAGATAAAACTCAATTTTTTCAGCCAATCGTTATCGCAATAATTTATATCTTCCTATATTTATGAACAGTAATGTACTCAATGAGTCATCCATTCTTCATCTTCTAGGATTAACTCTTACTTCCGATCTTTCTTGGAAACCATATGTTAAATCAGTTGCAAAATTAGCACCTGCTAAGGTTGCATCTCTTTATCGAGCTCGTCACTTTCTTACTTTAAATTCTATTCTCTATAAATCTCAAATCCGGCCTTGTATGGAATACTGTTGCCATATCTGGGGCGGATCTTCTAATGATGCCATTTCTCTTCTAGACAAGGTGCAAAAACGCATTGTAAACATAGTTGGACCTGCTCTTGCAGCCAACCTTCAACCATTATTACATCGTCGTAATGTTGCTTCTCTTAATCTATTCTACAAATACTATAATGGGCATGGCTATAAAGAGCTAGCGTCTCTTGTGCCATCTACTAAAATTCATTTTCGTGTTACTCGTCATTCAATTAAGTCTCATCCTTTTTTTGTGACTGTTCCTAAGTGCTCCAAAAACGCTTATTCATCTAGTTTTTTTCCTTGGACATCAGCTCTTTGGAATTCGCTTCCTTCATCTTGTTTTCCTGATTCATATAATTTGCAATCCTTTAATAAAGTCCGTCAATCGTTATCTTGCTCTACAATTTTCATCTTTTCTCTTTCTGTTGCTTCCAACTTTAATTAGTGGCTGCTTGCAGCCTTGTTGGAAGCGAAGATGTTTAAAAAGAAAAATGAAAGTATTTGCTTCTATGAACCAAATTGTTGAACTACTTGAAAAACTTCGTTCTGCTGCAGCAGAACGAAGTTTTTCAAAACTGAACTTAACATAAACATATTTAAGAAGCAGCATATCACAACACCGTCTAAGGTCTGTGGCCACTATATCGATTGAGAAAGCAATAGCTTGTCAACTTGATTTGGATAAAGTTGATCAATTTGTAAAGGAAAATGAAAGAAAAAAACAATTTTAAACTATGTGCTAGAAATAAGAAATGTCAATAAGTTTTAAATAAATTTTAATTTTAAATAAATTGTTATTTCTATAAAAATATATTTTGGACAATAAAATATATCTTTTTTTGTCCAAATTAAAAAAATGTAAACATATACAGAAACACCAATAAGATGATTAAACGCATGGCTTTTTAAAAATCAGAATTGCAAACCTAAATCTTTTCTTTATTTCTATTGGATTATTAACATCAGGATTGCCATCTAAACCCATTTTGGTATCTTCAAATTGGACATTAGGAACATATGAGGTTTTTCTATTCCATATTGCATATAACGCCTATGATTTAAACACAATTTTTTTTTACTTTTTTTCAAATATCTTCGAGGAAAGTGGGGGCGCACTAATTTTACTTGCACGTAGCGCTAAATATGTAGCTATGCCACTGGTTTTACTTCTTTTGTAAATAATGTTTATTAAATTGTGAAATAGTTAGTCAGTATAAACATTTAATATTGAAGAAATAATTATTTTTATAATGATTTAGTTTTTAACGTTTTAAATAAATTTAGGTAAATCGAATTTAGAACGAACATTTAACTTTCGAACGTAAAAAGATATTTGGTTGTAAAATTCACGATTATTACATTTGATAATTAAAATAAAGGAATACGTTTCTTTAAAATCAATTCAAAGGTGACGAAATAAAATAGCAACTATAATTTTAACTTTTAGTAAAAGTCCTTAAAAACTATTTGGATTTAATTTATTCTTAACAAAGGCAGATACTCCATTAAACTTAATGGAGCATTTGTCAAACTAGTTTTTTAAACAATAATAACAAAAAAAAAGTCTTAAAAAATATATTTTTTTAATTTTGTTTAAAGATATTTTTAATCTTGTTTAAACATATTCGAATAAATTACTATTTAATATTAAAATTAATGGAAATAATAACTTAACTTTTAAATTATTTATTGACTTACAAAAGCATTTGAAACAATTCGGAGTGATACATAAAATTTATGATCGGATAAAAAGCGACCTCACCGAAAAAAAACAATTTGTTATTAATATGCAGAGTTGTTAACAAGACGAAAAATAGCAAGGCCAAGGTTACGGCAACATGTTCCAAGACCAAGGCCAAAAGTTTCAAATCTGTAAAAAAATCGACGTTTTTTTTACTGCCTTGAAACTTTTGTCTTTGACCTTGACCTTTTGTCCGTTTGTCTTTGACCTATTTGAAGATAATATGAAAGCTAAAAAATAAAATATAAATACATAATATAAAATATATAAAATTTTTAATTAATTATAAATTCTTTATTTTTATGTACTTATAATTCTTATGTACTAATAATTCTATGTACATATAATTCTATTTTTATGTACTTATAATTCTTTATTTTTATGTATTTATAATTAATTAGGAATCAATTCTTTATTTTTATATACCCCCACTTTTTTCGAAAGAACCTTTTTTTTTTTTTAAGAAAATTCTAGATATACAAGACTTTTTTTTAAAATTAACAATTGTGCCTCCCCCCCCCATCCACTTCGAAACCCGTGTCATTGGCCCTGCATGTGTTTAAATCTTTTTTAAATTTTAAAATGTTTCAACTAATAAAAAATGTTAAAACAAATCCCGTTAACCAATCATGTCATTGATTGTTGTTTTAAAATGGTTAGTCAAAAATGGCAACTTAAACCGTGACATTAAACACAAAATTGAGTTCTAATGCTTTAAAGTAAACAAAAATAATTCTTTTAAAAAAAAATCGACTGCAATACACTTTTTAAAAGAAAAACACATAAGAAAGTTCTGAAATTATTAAGAAAAGGTGGAAGGCCTAGGCCAAAATGTTCAAGGCCTAGGCCAAAATGTTCAAGACCAAGGCCAAGGTTAACAGTTTCAAGGCCGAGACCAAGGCCAACGCCTTAATTTATGACGGTTGCCCCCCACCACACACACACACGCCAGAATCTGAAAGCCCTAAAAAATCTTAGAAATGAAGACCTTTTTTTTTTTTTAGGAGACACAAATGTCATACATAATATAAAAATTTAACCTAAAAATCCGTTCCATTTTTTTTTGGAAAAAAATGCATAAAACACATTTATTTTGGCTTCATTTAAAGATACCATTTTTGTGTAATACGTGAGCATGCTCATTTTCATCACGGTTTAAGTTGCCATTTTTGATTTGGTAGCCTTCTAATCAGTGCCGTGGCGTGGTACATTTGGGCCCCCCCCAAATCATTTTTTTGGGCCCTAATTTTGTGGCATCACATTACAGGATATATATGTGTCACATTTTTTCTAAAGGCTAAAAACATCAAAAATAAGACATATAAGTATAGACAAACGTATATGTACGGATAATTATCAGAATAATGTTTGTTATATTATATTGGTAATACTTCAAAACCTGTAATAAATCACATATTCACAATTGTCACAGAAATGACTTGTGGCGAACTTTCATACTTGCAAATTTGTTGATTATCTCCTCATAATTTAATTTTCTTGCCACATCGTTCTCAATTGACAGCATCGCCAGAGAAGACAAGCGGTCATCAACCATTGTTGACCTATAAAAAGTGAAAAGAAATGCATAGAGCTACATCTATTATGTATAAAGTAGCAAGATTAAATATACTGACCTATGAAAAGTCTTAATCAATTTTAGCTTGCTGAAGCTACGTTCAGCACTTCATATTTAGTTCATATATAGCCATGACCGTACAATAGTTTCTCCATTCTTCATCTGTCGTTTATAATAAGTCACTGAAAATCGTCGTCTTTCTTGATTGTGTGGAAAATCTATCTCAATTTGCTTTACATCACGTTCAACAATGTCACACCTCTGTGCATCAGAAACATTTTCTGGCCAATCAGAAGGATCATCACTGAGAAAAAGAAGTGGCAGTGTTGTGGCAGTTGGTATACACTCACAGATTGCCATATTAGAGTCTCCTTCAGCAGACAAACCAAAACAAGAAACAGAATCATTTTCTGCATTGGCTGTAACATCATTATTGGTTTCTGTTATTGCTACTGATTCACCATCAGCTTGAACTGCTGGTTTCAAAAATTGTGTAAGTTTGGGGTACTTAGTTATTACTTCCCTGGCTGCAGCTGCTTCTCTTCTCTTAGCTGCACCACTTTTCACTTTCTTCATTCCAATAATTAATACCTAAAAATAGAACAGATAGTTTATAAAATTTACTTTTAGGTCCTACTATAGTACTATACCTATTTAATTTATACAAATAAATTAAATGAAAAATAATAATGTCTCCTATAAATAATAAACTTACCGGCTCAGCTGATTCAGCCACGCTCACTACGAATTTTGAATAATGACGATTGCGTTTCGGTTTAACCAACTACACACACATCATACAGTCAAATGAAGCAACTGACACGCAGAAATCAATATTTCAAATCGTATTTCAACTCACAATTTTTTATTACTATTCTAGAAAGTTATTAAAAAAATTAAAGAAAATACTTTTTAAAATATTATAAAATTTTAAAATGTTGTATTGCTGACGGCCCACCGGGAAATATCCCGGTGTGAAAACTCCATGTGAAATAGGAAAACTCATCTTTAAATAAACTGTTCATTATAATATAAATTTGTCAATCTAGTTTGTTTTATTTACATAATTTTTTGCATGCTATTTATGATATCATAATTTGTATTATAATTTTTATTGGTTTGTAACAATTCTATTTGTCGGTTAATATTTCTCTGTAATGTCTTCAAATTTTGATTTTATATTTATATCCAGAGTTTTAAATTGTTATTTAATCTTTTGAAAATGTAGTATGTTAACTACGAAACATGTCAAGATTAAAAAATTCCGTGTTTTTCATAAAAGTATGAGTAAAAATTTTAGAGTTAAGCTACTATATAGATACAGAAACTAAACAAGGATGTCCATTCTCATCAGTTGTTTTTTTTCACATTAAAATTGTCTTAGTAGCATTTATTTTATTTTATAGTTTGAATATAATTGATAATTATCTGTTAAAATAATAAAATGCCATAAAAAATTTTATCATTTTTTAAAAAACGGGCCCCTTATATCTCGTGGGCCCCCCCCAGATGGGGGGTTTGGGGGGCCTTTGCCACGGCACTGCTTCTAATTAATATAATCAAAATCCTTCAAACTGAAATTTAAAGACGCAGTTAAAATTTTAAAAATCGAAAGACATTTTGGAATTCAATATAAACTAAAAAACAACTTCTTGGAAATAGTTGGAATTAAAATATAATTGAGTAAAAGCAGGTAGAATAAAATGGAGGATAGAATGAAATAGTTATGACAATGTTTATTTATTTGCATTTAATTATTTATTGAATTAATTACAAATACTTTTTGATATTTTGTAGAAAATCATTTTCTGAAATGATATATAATTTGAATACAGGCAAAATAATATTTTTTTAAAGAGTTAAATTTTTGGAAGCTTAGTAGGGTATATGAGGTATAATAGGTAATTAGGTTGTTTTTTTTTTTTTGTTTTTTTTTTTTTTTGCAATAAGCTTTCAAGAAGAGCAGACGCGTTTTTATCTGTTTAAAAAAAAAACTGTCTTAAAAACTTTTTAAAAAAATATAAAAATAAAAAACTTATTGTTCGTTAAAACATTATAACAACTGGCAGTTACACTTGCATTAAAAAAATGCTACTGGAAATGTTATTGGAATTTAGAAAAGAAACGGAGGCAATGCTGAAACAACAAGAAAAAACATTTGTCGAAATTTTAAGTGCAAACACGAAAATCATCAATGAGCAGCTTGATAAAGTTGAAAAAATTTTTAAAGAAAATGCTAACCAAATCAAAACTTTGGTAAAAGATATTGAAAACTTAAAACTATCTTTAAATTTTTAAGAACTTTTCGATAAAAAAAAATAGCTTAAGTCTACGAAGAAAACAACGAACGCTTTGAAAAGGAAAACATTCTAGCGGAAAATAGAAACGAAAATAACAGAAAAATCGAAGATTCAAAGAAAAACCAAAGAATCGAAGGTTACGAAAAAAAGATCTGCAAATTGATGGAATACGAGAAAGTGCAAAAGAAACTTGGATTGAAACCGAAGAGTAAGTTCAATCATTTTTATCTAAAAAATTAGGACTGAATGGAGTTGAAATCAAGCAAGCTCATCGGACCGGATTGAGAAAGGGATGGACGTCCATGAACAGTTTTAATTAATTTACTTAGACACAAAGATAAAGCCAAAATCTTTCAAGAATTGCACAAATTAAAAAGAACAAACGTGTATACAAACGCAGATTTTTTGCTCGATACCGTAATTATTAGGAAGAGATTGCTGACTGAAGTCAAAAAAGATGTCAAAAAGGTGACAATATTGCCATCACGACAAAATCATTAATCTAAAATATGCTTTCATTAAAAATAACGAAAACTTATTAGTAAAACTAAAAAAAAATAAAATAGGATTAACCTCATAAAGAGCTGTAGGAAAATAATTTTTAACATTTAACATGGCAGAAACCAATATATCAAACATTTTAAATGTCTCGCGGAGATAATATACTTTTAACAAATGACATTGATCCTGATGTAAACATTTTTGAAAAACTTTCAATTGAAACTAATTATTTTAGAGTCAGTGAGGCTTCTAGCTTTCTTAATTCTTCATAATCTTCTTTTTCGCTGTTAAACCTAAATATCCAGAGTATAAATAAAAATTTTGATAATTTGAAAATAATATTAGAAAAATTAAACCATAAATTTAGTGTAATATGCCTAACAGAAACCTGTTTTCAAAATGGAGATGATTCAAACTCAAATTTTTATTTATCGGGTTATAAATCAATTCATCAAGCAAGGAAAAAGGGCATCGGTGGAGGAGTGAGTATTTTTGTTAAAGATTCATCTATTTTCAAAAAGATAGAAAACCTTAGCATAAATAATGCAAATTGCAAGTCGTTAACTATTGAAATAATCAATCCAAAAGCTAAAAATTCTTTCATTAATGCTCTATACAAACCACCCAATGCCAATTTCGAACTATTTCAAAAACATCTGGAGCGCATTTTACTTGACACAAGTAAAAACATTTACTTAACATGTGACTTTAACATAAATCTTTTAAATACAAATTCCTATTCCAACGTCAGGCGCTTTGTAAATACACTTCTTCAGCACAGTGTTATATCACGAATAAATGAACCGACGCGTGTAACTCCTTTAACTTCTTCAATCATTGACAATATTATAACTAATAACTATATGATTTGTGAAATCAAAAGTGGTATCGTAAATCCAATGATGCGAATAATGCTTATGATCTTTTTATACACTTTTTTTTAAAACAATATGAAAAAGCTTTACCAGAGACCAAGAAAACAATTCATTCAAAAAACCTGCGTAACCCTTGGATGACAAAAAGGCTTAAAAAATCATCAAAAAAAAAAAAACAAAGGCTCTACAATAATTTTTTAAAGAATAAAACTTTAAAAAATGAAACTAAATACAAAAATTCTTTTAAAAAGTTAAAAAAACAAATTAAAAAAAAACTATTACTCCAATCTGCTCAAAAATTTAACAGAAAATGGTAGAAAAAAATGGGATATAATAAAAGAAGTAACTGGAAAAAAGACATAACACTGTTAAACATAAACACTGTTTTTCAAGCGTTTACAAACAAAAATGAACACAGATGTTTTTGACAGAGATAAAATTGCTGATATGCTTTTTAAATTCTTTATAAACGTTGTTAAAAATTTGCCCGAAAAAATAATTCCGGGAAGCAAAACGTTTGAGACCTTTTTAAAAAAAACACACTCAGTTATGAATGAGTTTGAAATATCCTCGGATGAACTTCGAACAGCTTTAAATTTACTAAAAACCAACAAAAGTCCAGGCATCGACGGAATCAATGCAATTGTTTTGAAATCAGTATTTGATATTATCGAATTGCCTCTTTTAATAAATTTCAATTTATCCTTTAAAACTTGCGTTTTTCCTGACCAATTAAAATTAGCAAGAGTAGTCCCTATTTATAATAATGGCAATGACTCTTTAGCATCCAACTATAAGCCTATATCAATTCTTTCTTGCTTTTCAAAACTTCTTGAACGTATCATGCATAATAGATTATATAAATATCTTGGAATATATATTATTTTGTATAGCAAACAGTTTGGTTTTCGCAAGAGCCATTCAACATATCATGCAATAATTGAATTAGTTAATAAAATTTTGAATGGTTTTGAAAATAATGAATATACTCTAGCCTTGTTTATTAATTTAACCAAAGCATTCGATACAGTTGACCACAAGATCCTCCTACACAAGCTAGAGATATATGGAGTAACAAACAACAATCTAAAATGGTTCAGATGTTACTTAAATAATAGAAAATGAGGAGTGTCGTACAACTCAACATGTACACGATTACAAACAATTAGTTGTGGTGTACCCCAAGGCTCAATTCCTGGACCTTTACTATTTTTACTCTGTGTGAACAATATCTACTTTACTTCAAACATTCTAGACTTTACTCTTTTTGCTGATGGTACGAATATTTCCTTTACTCACTCAAATATAAAAACAATATTTTCTACAGTTAATCAAGAGCTGCAAAACTTAAACGAGTGGTTCATTGCTAATAAACTTTCCTTAAACATCCTCAAAACCAAATATGTTTTATTTTACAAACCATCCAACTCTGTTAATTTACCACTTCAACTTCCCAAGCTTATGATCAACAACATTAATATAGAAAGAGACTATTCTATGAAAATCCTCGGAATAATTTTTCAAAAAAATCCTAATTGGAAGAATCATATTTTGCACATCGAAAACAAAGTCTCCAAGTCAATTGGCATCATGCATAAAATAAAACACCTTCTAAATAAAACTTGCTTAAAAAATATATATTATCAGTTTATACACAGTTATATCAACTATTGCATTATCGTTTTGGCAAGCACACACTCTTCAGTACTAAAGAAAATATACGTTAAACAAAAGCAAGCGTGTCGAATAGTGTGCAATGCTAATAGATATACCCACGCTAAACCATTATTCAGGGAAATCGGAGCTCTAAATATTTATAAACTGAACCTCCTCCAAAATTTATTATTTATGTTTCAATCGCAAAACAACTTGCTACCAAAATACTTTGAAAGTCAATTTTCCACCATTGATCACAAATACCCAACGAAGTACTCTTTTCAAAACTTTAAAATTCCGAAAACTTTACTCAAAATAACTGACTTCTCTATCTCATCTCGAGGACCGCGGCTATGGAATTCGATCCTTAAAGAGGAAATAAAAAAAAAGTCTCTTTACAGCAGCAGTCAAACAGCACCTATTTAACTTAAATGACGTTAACATACTCTCATCATCTTGAAGAGGTTATTTAACTTTTTGGCAGGAATAAAAATTTGATCACTTTACTATGCTTTCTTTAGATTTTAATATTATGGAACTTTCAAAGTTGTTGTTTTGCTAATAAATTTCAGCAGATCACAAATTAACGTTATTATTTATACACAAGTAAAGTTTGGTCAAATTTGAATTGCTGCTGATTTCTTTATTGTTAATAATTCTTAAATAACCAAAATTACACAGTTACAGAACTTAATCGATTTTGCGGTATACAACAGAGCCGACAACATCGGGGAAGCCAGGGGTATTGATCCCCCTTACTTTTTTTAATTTATGAAATTTTTAGATATAGAGAACTTTTTTAAAAAATTAATGGTTATGCCCCTCCACTTTAAAATCCGTATCATCGGCCCTGTTCAACTAACAATGAAAACTCAAGTTACAAATATTTCTTGACAATTTTAATTAGTGAATAAGAGCTCAATAAAAATGCTGGCGCCAAAATATCCCCTTGGGGGTTACTATTAATACACCAAATTTAATAAGGTAATGAATAACTATTTACGTTATTTTTAGCGCAGTAACTTGCTAAATAAAATGTAAAAATTTTAACAATCAAAAATTAGTTAGTTTCTGTATATTTGAATAGAAAGTTTCCTTCGACATTTTTTGTAATTTCCAAAAATCAATTAAGTTCTGTAACGGTGTAATTTTGGATATTCAAGAATTATTAAAAATAAAGAATGCAGCAGTAATTCAAATTTTACCAAATTTTACTTGTGTATAAATAATAACGTTATTTTGAGATCAGTGAAATTCACCAAAATAAAATCTGTTGCGAGCCGTAATCGAAAACGCAATTGAGTACAGTAAGAATTGTTCTTCAAAGAAATTTTTTTTGGTTTTATCAGGTTTTCTTGAATTTTAAAGTGTAAAATATTTAAGGTAAAGTTTTATGGATGCGATAGAAACATAAGCTTAGTAAATATAAATATTTAAAGTAATAGATAAACCCATAAATAAAAAAAATCAGAAAAGACAAAGATATAACAATTATCTAACAATAATCAATTGAAAAACGTATACATCATAAAATTCTATGTCAAATATGGGAACAATAAACTTGTTGATTATTTTTTAGCTTAAAATAAGATTTGAAACAGTGACGGATCGAGGATTTATTGGTGTTTGCAATTGCTAAATTCCAGACATGTAGCAAACTCCAAAAATTTATATGTTAATACTAATGTCAAATAAGGATGCTTTGCAAAAAATTGCGAAGATTTGAGGCTGGGAATAAAAAAGCCCCAAAACTTTTGCCTACCCTGTCCCAAACATGAGAGCTACAAATATGAAAAATGCTGAAATATTTTTGTACTATTTTCAACTAGACTTACATTCATTGATAAATTTTAAGTTTCATAGTATTATCTCTCAGCGTTTAAAAAATATAAAATTTGCAACCCCCTCAAGTTGTGGTGGTTTAAACTTTATATGGTCATAATTTTTGAACGCAAAAATATTTTATCTCAAAAACCAAAAAATGCTAGCAAATCAGTTTTTTTGCCTCATTCAAATAAACTTGAAGTGTTTAACTGGTTTTTCTTGATTGTCATCCTTCACATATTAGTTTAGAATTAAAAGCCTTCGAATAAAGATATTATATTTTGGCGCTTGCCTACTCGCTTACGAGGCATTTTTGAAAGCCTTTAGAAGTGCCTTTTGAAAGCCTTTGTAACAGTTAAAGGCGAATGGAAGCGAACAGTAGACAGTTTTTAACTAGAAATAAATTTCAATCGTTAATAAATAGACAGCTTCTTGCCATGTTTAAGGAACTTAATGAAAAAATACTTTTAAACCTGAAAAAACTCGTAGTGGCTTTAGCAGTAGTGGTTTGTTTCCAATTGATCGATCAAAAATTTGTTCTGAAAAAACTGCTTTGCAAAGTTTTTGAAGCTGTTGAAGAAGAGAACATTAATAGTTTATTTCAGCCTGTAACCAATACGCCTAAAACATCATTAAGTGGAATGTCAAACTGAGAAGTGTTACTTAGAAGTTTAAGTACGATAAATGAAACAGTTCAAAAGACAGGAAAAGATATCAACCAATCATTTTTAATGTTGCTCAAAGATTAACTTACAACTTTAGATAATAGAAAAGAGAATGGTGAAAGAATTTAACGGCCAGCCAATTATAATATGACCTCAGTCGATGCTATAGCTTTTGACAAAGCCGAACAAGAGTGAAAAAAAAAAACTAATCTAGACAAACAAGCTGCCAAAAAAATATCTAGTGAGCAAAAAAAAAAGAAAAAAAAAGGAAACGAAAGTAAAACGTTTGAAAGCAACCAGCCAAAAAGAATCAATACTCAGAAAATGTTATTCCGATAGAAGAGCCAGTTCGTTAATGTTATTCTAGTGGTGTTGATTGGGTTAGTAGCACAGATGCTCAATGACTTACATACGAATAGTTGGTCTTGCGTCGCTAGTGTGATTTATTATTATCCTACAATGGAATTTATATGCATGAAATGCCAATAGAGTATTTTATGCCATAACATAACTAAACTAATCCATTTAAGTAAAATATTTATAACAGTTTCGTTAATTAATTTACTAAGTTTATGCTTGTGTTTTTTCTATTTTGTATCCATCTGGAACTAGGTTCACAGTACTCTAATTCCGAATAAAAATAAGTTTTTTAAAAACTTTTATTTTTTTGAAACTTAAAGTTAAGTAATAATTTTTTTATATCGTTCAATTCGTCTTGTTGTTACACTTATTTTAGTGTTTTTATTTTTTCGAAACTCGAGTTTCGAAAAAATAAAAACAATAAAATATGTAATTTAATTTTTTTTTTAAATGTCCGAAGTTGGGTGTTTTGACGGTAATTTTTTAGAAAATTAAAATATTGAAATAAAAACTGCTACACTCTTCTGATATTACTGCTATGTAAAGTAATGTAAAACGAAAAATTGACAAGTGTAATGAGGTTTTCAATGTGTTTGCTGAGTTTTTAATACCGGTATTGAACAGTTTTGAAAAAGTGTCAGCGGCCAATTTAAAATTCTCAAGAATTATGGAAAATATGGGAGTCTTATTTTGTGTAAAAACCAAGAATAATTTCAAGTACAAAGTAAAGTCCTGATCTTTTTTTCTAACAATTAAACTTATCACGGACTCATTTATTTATAGTAAATACATAGTTACATTGATTAAGTTACTTACGACCTTCGCAAAATGCTTTGTAAATGCCGCAAACTCCTGCTTTACAGGATTTTTGTATATGATTTCCAATCAACGGGTTTGAGTTCAAACCTACCTCAGCTATGAAAGTGTTATAGGTATGGATATTGAATGTAACTCAGGGTTAAATAAATTAATGTACTAAATTTAAAAAGTAGAGTTAAAATATAGTTGTTTTATTCACCTAAATAAATTTTTCTGAAAACGCACTTTCAAAAAACACAATATAAATTGTATAAATTTTTTATTTTTATCCAGAATCGTTTTGTTTCCATGACAACAATCCCGCAGCAAAACAAGTTAAGCTAACTTATTTGTCTGTTGAATATTAAGTTGCAGTTTGAAAACCAAGTAGCTCTAACCTCTATTTTTTATGTTTAGGTTTGTGAAATAACCATAAATCAAAAATATGGAAATAAATTTAAAATATATATATTTATGTATATATATATATATAATTTAAAATATATAAATTTTAAAATATATATAATATAGAAATAAATTTATAATATATATATACTTGAAAATATAATTCCTAAAGGGTCTTAAAATTCTAAATTGTGCTATCGAGTGCTGGAACAAAAAAACGATCTTCAAATACATTCTTGAAAAAAAAAATATTTCATGATGATCTTGTTTTGTTTCCTAAATGTAACTGCGCTATATTTTAATTTCCCTGTGTAAAATAGTGTTTAACTAAAGTATAATAATAATTGCTTAAAAAAATGTATATTCTGATCTCGCTAATAATACCATACAATTTGAAACGGTTTTTAATTGCAAAATTGCTTCTTTTTTGCGAATAATAATTACGGGGTTGTTGTAATGATTGTTGTACATGATTTTTGTATTGACCTCCGAAACTAAGGAAACACATGTTCAAATTTACAAAGAGAGTATATTATGCTAATTATCATTTTAGTTTTGATACAAAAAAAATGTTGCTGTAAGTAAAATATGGTGTGGGTAAGAAAAATATATATTAACATATAAGTATACCATAAAAACTGCAGAAAATAAAAAATAAGCTACTATTACAACTCGAAAACTAAAGAATATACCATCAAAAGCAAAACGGATTTGTAATTGATGGCATATCGATTATTCTTCGCTTTAGTATATCTAGATTGATGCATAGAACTAACAAGTTTGTCAATTTGAATTTGTTTTATTTGTGACCAGGTAAATTAGAGAAACTTAAAACCAACCATGCAAATGTACTTTATCGTGAAGTTGTTTCCATACAATCTCAATAAGGATTCAGATCAGGAGATTGAGCAGAAAACCGTTTTACAGTGATTTTATTTGAATCGAACCATCCTTTAACGAGTTTTAGTGTGTGTTTGGGATTCTTGCTCTGTTGGAGCGTCCACCGCAGAGGCTTGTCTCCATTTACAAAATGTCATTAGTTTCTCCAGAACTAATTTGTATATGTAATTGTCCATTAAACCTTCAACATATTTATGTTCCATTCTGTCGTGTTTCAGGTTTAACTTTGCTTTAAGTTTCTACTAAACAAGATTAGGAGTATTTTATGTTATACTTATGACTAATTATAAAATTATAGTCTTAATTATTTAAAACCACAATTCAAAGTGAACAATTTATGATTGCTGTGCTCTTCAACAATTCTTTGGTATTAAGATTAAAATTTCCCAATTGTTGCCTGTTTTTAAATTTGTATTCATAAAAAAAAAAAACAGATACAAAGATATATAAATTAAAATTGATTTAAAATTATATAAATGTAAAAGCACTTTCTTTTGGAGTTCACTTAGTTTTAGGGGACAGTGTGCGCATATATATATATATATATATATATATATATATATATATATATATATATATATATATATATATATATATATATATATATATTTGTATAAAAGGTACAAGATTTTTAAAAGTTTATGTAAAGAAAAGTTTACTTCTATAATTTTATATATATATATATATATATATATATATATATATATATATATATATATATATATATATATATATATATATATATATATATATATAAATATGTAAGGTAAAGAAAAAAAAGCTATATAAAATTTTAACCAGGAAAATTTATGCATAATTGAAAACAAGGAGACCTATTGCAAAAGGATTTTCTACAATTGCTAGGCCAACAGTATTATATTTAAACTGAGAAATTTGCTTTCAAAATCTTTGTATGGCAGACTGCAATTTTGAATTAAGTTTTTTCATTTTTTAAAAAACTGCAATATTCCTGACTAGAAAATTTTTTAAATTAACGATGTGTTTTTCGTATTCATACTTTTTATACTGTTTTTAAATATTAATTTTATTTTATTTGTTTTATTGATAGAAATGCTTTTTTTTTAAATACAAACAGATTTGTATATAAAAAAATTCTTAAATAAATGCCTTTTGCAATATATTAAGAAGCATGTTAATAAGTCCACAATATTTTGGTATGATTTATTTACGATGGTGTCGAAAAAGAATGCTTTGCAAAAAACTGCGAAGATTGGAGGATGGTAACAAAAAAGCCCCAAAATTTACAAAATGGTGTCAAATTTGTGCCTAAGAAAGTAACTCAAAGATGCAGCATTGTCAAGTACTCTCAAAAATGTCGACTATCTAAGCGTCCAATAAAAATTGTCCATCTAATCTAAGCGTCCAATAAAAATTATCCATCTAATCTGAAAATTATCCATCTAATCCAATAAAAACTGTAAAAAATTACGTAAGTAAATAAATTAATTATCTTCATTGCGTCAAAAGTTAAAAAAAATCTGCAAAATAATTTTTGAATAATAAACAATTAGATGGTGCTAAATTTTATTGTGCTTAACCAATAAAAATCTAACAAAAACCAATTATTTGCTTTATGATGGTATTTGATTCCTTTTGTTTGTCACCTATTTTTGTAACAATTTTAAAAATTTTTGCTTAAAAGCATCTTCATTCAATATTGAATAAAAAAGATTTAAACTTCTTATATAAAATAAAATTTAAAACTATATTTGGTTAAACTATATTTAAACTAGCGATGTTATTAAAAAGTTCGACTGTCGACTAATATATTTTCAAAAGTCAACCAAAGTCATCTTTTGAACTTATATTAAAATTTTTGAAACTATATTTTGAAATTATAGTTTGAACGACTAACACTTTTTTGAAATCGACAAAGTTGACTGAAAGTCGATTTAGTCGAAATGTGAGGGAGGAGGGGAGGTAGTAATTAAAGAAATCAAGTAATTTACATCTGTTTTATATACTTTTAAATTATACAACTTAAATATTAATGAAACGAAACAATATGAACGCCACGCAGGATAAATTTTGCTAGGTCCAAACAATTTAATATTGCGGAAAAGCCCTTTTGATTTCTTGATAATTATAAAACAAATATAAGTCTAAAAGAGTAAAATAAAAGTAAATACAAGGTTTAAAATAAACTATTTAGATATGAATGGTCTCACAATTTAATTATCTTTAAAGCCCTTGTTGAAGAACGGAACGGATTGGCACTGTATATCGGATCGATATTGTATGAAATTCTTTTTAATAATCACATGGAAAGACTGCTCAAAAAAAAAATAAAAAAACAACACATAACTATAAAGTTTTTTAATATAATAATTATTGTCATATGTTATGAAATTGTTTAATAATGCAGGGCCGTCAGAAAAAATTTGTGGACTTTAGAAAGGCAGATGAAAAAAAGCATGCGGAAAAATCTTTTTTGGCGAGTCCTCGTTAAATGATCAGTCGTAAACCCAGAAATACAGAAGCTAGCTAACAATATTTTGGGTTTAAATTTTATTGGTCGGATAAAAAAGAAATTTGTAATTTTGATTATTTATTGTTTATAAAATTATAAAGAAATGAAAAAATAATATAAATAAAATGTTAATATAGTAAAAATAATAGAAAAAGTATACAAAAATAGATGAAAATAATATTTTTTTTACAAACACACACCTAATGAATCTTTCCCAACCTCTTTTCAGGCCTGATTGTTTGAATATTATTTTTTAGATACTATGTAAGAACTAAGATTTGGCAAGTTACTTACTGTTAACATTACGAATTGTTAACTTGGGCGGAATTTAATTCTAGTTACCATACATAATTACCAGAAGACGTTGTGAAGCTACTTTCAGTGTATTATAAGTTACTCTTGAGTAGTTTTAGTTGTTCTTAAGTGACCGCAGATACCGGTTTGTGGAAGTTGCTGAAATCCTCAAACCCTTAATAGAACTTCAACAGAGTAAACAAAAAACTTAGTGCTGGATTAGGAGAGAGGTCTTTGGGATGGAGGGAGATACTATATTTTAATTTTTTAATTTAATATGAAAGGAAGGGGGGCTAATATTATATTCTGGCTCTGAAAAAACTACATTCTATTCAACAGTCATATTTGCTTTTGATAAACAAAATAAAATTAAAAAGATTTATAAAATTCAATCAAATAAAAAGATAATTTAAATGCATGTATAAGTACTATTATTCGACTAAATCGACTTTTAGTCGATTAGTAGATAATCCAAAGTCGATTAGATCCACTATTAGATTTTTCAAAGTCGACTAATTTCGACTAGCAGACTTTTAGTCGATTTAGTCAAAGTTGATAGCAACACTAGTTTGAACACTTTTTAATTTTAAATTTGCATAACGTAAGTTTAAACCTTAGATTTGATAAAAATTAGATAAAAGTTCGTGCGCTTTTCCTAAATGATATAATTACGATGTTTAAAAGTTATAATGTGCAATTCCCTAAGGGCCTCTAACGCAAGTATATGAAATCGTTGTTGCAACGTGAGTTGCTAATTACTCTCTAGTGGTTATTTAGATGAGATTTACAAGGATTTCAAACAATTTTATTTATACCTTAGCAATTTTTTTGTTACATAACTCTAAAATGTAACTAAAGTTATAGTAATCTTCTTAATCGCTCGGTAACCTAATGAAGTAACATGTGTTACACATTTACTAATAACATAAGATACTAATTTATTAATATTTGTTGTATGCGTACGAGTAAAAAAACTACTTGCTTTTTAGTTTGAATAAACATGTCAAAAACAAATTAATCCGTTATTAAGAAAGGAATAAGAAAGCGAAGCTTAATTTGGACATATTTTGAAAAAGACCAAAAGAATCAAACAAAATGCAGCATATGTGATAAGATTCTACCTTACAACAGTTTAACCAGTTCAATGCAATCCCATTTATCAATTGATCATTGCATTAATTCAAAAATATCTAAAAAATCAACAATTTTACTCAACGATGACGATATATCCGATATTGAGAGCGGTAATGAAAATAGTTTTGAAGAGACTGGTCATAAAAAATTTAACAAGTTATTGATGAACTTTATTGTTAGTACTGATCAGCCGATTTTCATAGTACGTCATCCAGATTTTGTAAATTTAGTTAGTGAGTTGAACAATAGCTACAAAATGTCATGCATATATACGGTGAGCAAAAAGTTAATTAATTATTTACGGACAATCTAAGATCAATTTTAACGCTAGAATTGAAGGGACGTCATTTCATTACAATTACTTGTGATGTTTGGTCATCATTGAGTAAAAACAGCTACCTTGGTGTGACTTGTCATTTTATTGACAAAAATATGATTCTGGTTGACCGAAACCAGGATCTTAGGTTTATGTCTGAAGTGAAAACAGCTGAATATTTATTTAATACGTTAAACGAAATCTTCAGTGAATGGTCAATCAGTAATAAGATTTTTGCACTAGTTACTGACTCAGGTGCAAACATTTTCTCTGCAGTAAATAAATTTGATGATAATGTAATTAAGATTTCATGTGCTGGTGGTCGTTTAAATCTTGTGGTTAACGATCTTTTAAACACGAGAGATATAAATGTAAAAAAATTAAAAAATGGTTCAAAGTGTTACGAAGTAATGGTTTACAATGGTAATGGAAATTTAATTAATAAAGAAATTACAGAAAATGAAGTTAAAGAAATTGAAAAAATTAACGAAGACAAATTGGAAATCGCCAAGGTAATTTCATCCTGTAGGCACAATGTTGATTCATTTAAGCATTCGGAGGTGTTACAAAAAAAGTTAAGAGAAGTTCAAGAAACACTTCGATATGAAACTAAAATAAAGTTAGTGCAGGATATAGCTATTCGCTGGAATAGCCAATTCGATATGATTGAATCTATATTAACTAATAAAACTGTGTTGGATATGATAAACATCGAATACCAAAATATAAAAGACTATCTTCCCACTGCTAATGAATTTATGGCGCTGGAGGATTTATGTGATTTGTTACACCCAATTAAAGAGCTGACAAAACTTTTTAGTGGAAAGAAGTATGTTACAGTAACATTTCTATTTCCAACATTGCATTCTCTACTAAATGGAATACTTGAATCGCAACCCATTTTTACAGAACTAGTTAAGACTTTTTGAAAAGAACTATTAAGGTCTCTAAAAGGGCGTTTTAAATACATTTTTGCAAAAGTGTTTATAAAAACATTTTATGAAATGCATCTAAAAGAATCCGAACAAATCGATATAACAATTGGAACAAATTGTTTAAATAACACTTTAAACTCATCAAAACAGCTCAACTGACAATACCATAAAAACATTTCAGCAATCGTCAACGCCACCGTTTGCAAATACTACTACTTTCGTTAACAACAAAAGACGAAAGCCAATCAACTTAATTGAACTTGTAACAGATAAATCAGGTTGTCATTGAATTGAAAACAATGATAAACTTGAAAAAGAAATAAACGATTACAGTCTGCAATACTTTCAGAGCTACGAAAATAGTTCCATCGAATTTTTCCAAGCTAATCAAAAGTTGTTCCCGGTTTTGACACAAATTGCACGGGTAATATTTTCAGTTCCAGCGACATCGGTACCATCAGAATGCTTATTTAGTTCAACCGGTTTAATAGATACGGAGCTACGGAACCAGCTGGCGCCGAGCTTATTGATGCAGTTAGTTTTTATTAAAGAAAACAAATAATGAAAAACAATTCTTTATCAAAAAATATTAAAAGGGTTCGAATTGAATTGAAATTTGTTTTCACTTATAATTCTTAGTAACTTAAAACACTTGTATTCTTTTTTGTTTATCTGATAAGCTTTTTTGCATACAGCTTAATTAATGACAAGTTGTTTTCTTTCTAGCCTTTATTTTCTTTTCCTGTCTGGAAAAAACACCAGTATTCGATCATTGAGCTGCCACCAGGGCAGGTGTTAGTAGGTGTCACGTGGTGGGGTGCAATTAAAATTTTCGCCAAGTAAAAAAAAAGGTCCTTGTTTTTTGAAATTCGATGACTGACTGGTCTAAAATATCTTACATTTGCAGGCTTATTTAAAAGGTAAATTTTTACGATGAAATGCACAAAAAATGCATTGAGGAGAGAAGGGGTGTGAATAATTTTAAAATAAAGTAATCTTTCCCCGTCACTGAATAGTTTAGAATTTGTAACTAAAGAGACTAATTTCATAGCTTGCAACAGTAGCATTCACTGATAAGATAGTGCCTCTTTTTAACAAATCTTGTTGTCCAACGAACTAATTATAAATTTGTTTCTTGTTTTTTTCCCTAATTCGTCAAGAAACTGGTTAAATTTTTTAACCAGTTTTCTTGACCAAATGGTGCCTCTTTAAATTATATTCTTTTAGTTTTTTTAGGCACCAAATTAAGTTTACCAAAACGGTATTATTTTGCTATATATACATTTATCCCTATATATAACATATATATATGTATATATATATATATATATATATATATATATATATATATATATATATATATATATATATATATATATATATATATATATATATATATATATATATATATATTTATATATATAATATAAAAAAGCTGGTTCCGGCTCTGATATATATATATCTATATATATATATATATATATATATATATATATATATATATATATATATATATATATATATATATATATATATATATATATATATATATATATATATATATATATATATATATATATATATATATATATATATATATTTTTTTGGTCTTTGAGATAGCTAACTTTAGACATGGAGCAAACTCCAAACATATATATATATTCATACTTATGTCAAATAAGGATGCTTTGCAAAAAATTGCGATGATTTAAGGCTAGTAACAAAATAGTCCCAAAATTTGTGCCCCCCTTGCCCCAAACGTGAGAGCAACAAGTTGATGAAATATCTTTTGTACTGTTTTTAACTACTATATTCATCGATAAATTTTAAATTTCATAGTAAAGTATGACCAGACCATATAAAGTTTAAACCCCCCTCCTTAATTTGAGGGGGTTGTAAATTTTATATAGTCATTATTTTTGAACGCTGCAAGATAATAATATGAAACTTAAAATTTGTCGATGAATGTAAGTCTAGTTGAGAATAGTACGAAAAATATTTTATCAACTTGTTGCTCTCACGTTTGGGGCAGAAGGGGGGCAACAAGTTTTGGGGCTTTTTTGTTCCTACCCTAAATCATCGCAATTTTTTGCAAAGCATCCTTATTTGACATAAGTATAAACATATAAATGTTTGGCGTTTGCTCCATGTTTGGAAGTTTACTATCTCAAAGAACAAAAAAAGGCTGGTTCGGGCTCTGTATACATATATATATATATATATATATATATATATATATATATATATATATATATATATATATATATATATATATATATATATATATATATATATATATATATATATATATATATGCATATATATATATATATATATATATATATATATATATATATATATATATATATATATATATATATATATATATATATATATATATATATATATATATATATATATATATATATATGCATATATATATATATATATATATATGCATATATATATATATGCATATATATATATATATATATATATATATATATATATATATATATATATGCATATATATATATATATATATATATATATATATATGCATATATATATATATATATATATATATATATATGCATATATATATATATATGCATATATACATATATATATATGCATATATATATATATATGCATATATATATATATATATATATATATATATATATATGCATATATATATATATATATATATATATATATATATATATATGCATATATATATATATATATATATATATATATATATATATATATATATATATATATATATATATATATATATATATATATATATATATATATATATATATATATATATATATATATATATTTATATATATATAATAAAAGGTCTACCTGCTGAAACACCCCATGGTAAATTATTTAAGCGCCCGGTTATTTTAATATTATTATGCAAATAAAATATAATGTATTAAAATTACTTTTTGGAATAAACTTAACTTTCCAAAGTTCTTTTTTTTTATTTCCTGAAATTATATAAACTTATCGAAATCTAATTTTATTTTTGAAATTAATTTAGGTTATCAAATAAAATTTGGTTTTTTTCGAAATTAATTGCACATTTCGAAATTATTATTTTTCTTTTGAAATTAAGCTCACTTTTCGAAATACTTTTTTTTTTCGAAACAAATTTCACATTTCGAAAATCTTTTTTTTTTTTTCTCTCGAAATTAATTTCACTTTTCGAAATCCAATTTTTTTTTTCGAAGTTAATTTCACATTGCGAAATTCCGATTTTTCTTTCGAAATTAATTTCACTTTTCGAAGTTCAATTTTTTATTTCGAAATTAATTTTACATTTTGAAATTCCAATTTTATTTCCGAAGATAATTTGGCATGTCGATTATTTCCGTATGTTTTTATAGATTTCGAAAAAAAAGAAGTATTTCGGTACGTTTTAATCAAAAATTTTCGAAACTTGCAATTTCGATAATGAACCCTACAAAGCATCAATAAGCAAAACGGAAATAACCCAGTACAGCATGTTCGATACGATTTCTTTTAGAACAAACACAGTAATCAAAATATACAATAACTAAGCGAAAAGAATGTTCTGTAGAGAATATTTTATACAACAATTTAAAAAAAAAGTACTAGTAACCAGTGCCAAATTAAAGTTGTTTTCTTTCTTTGAAATTAGTGGTGTACGGACTCGCAAGTTTTCTCGTAATTTTGCGAACGGGGATTCTGGGATGTCTAGTACAGCCAGATTTATAAACAACATTTACGTTAGGACGTTTTGACAGATTTGTAAAAAATAATGCTTTCGTAAAGATGGTTTTAACTTATTTTAAACAATAATGCTACAATATAGCAGCAATATTTGTTTACTTAAAAATCAAATAGTTTATTTAAAAAACAATGAAATATATATGTATAAAAAAATTTTTTATGGCATTTTTAATGTTTGTATTCTTGTTATATTTTGAATCATGAAAACAACATTCAATATTATTTTTATTGTTCAAAATATATAAAAAAAATGCAAACATTAAAAATGCCATGGAGCGCTTTTTATTCTTAATATATTCCAAACGTTTTTAAAATGATACATTATTATACTGTTTAAAAAACTATGTTATATTATTTAACAAAGTAAACCTATTACTAAAAGGTTTACTAAAAATATTAGTTATATAAATATGATTTTTTATAAACATATGTACGTTTCAATTCTCAACTACCTTCTGCAGTATGCTAGAAGGTTTATAATATAACTGTATGGTAGACAGCAATCAGGGTTTTATTAAAACAAAAAAACATTTTTTTTGACAACACTAAGATGAGGCTATATTCGAGTTTTGTAAAATTTAGAGATGTTATTAGTAGCCTAAAATTATACAACTGCTGTATGAATTGTTTATTGAGCTCTGTTACTATAAAACAACTCAAAAATTCCTACTAGTGTTAATATGCTATCATTATTGATTTTTATATTTTTTTAAATATATTTGTTATTTTTATTTTCTTCATCTAAAATATGAAATAAAAATTGTTAAGCATATCAAAAACATGTAATTTCAATTTAGCACATTTCAAAAAAAAAAACATTTTTCAACAAATTTTTAATATAATATTTTACTATTTATGAACAATACAAACAATTTTTATAGCATGAGCTAAGTCACGATTGTAAAAATTAACATAATAATAAATTCGTATATCAAAAAAGTAGTGTATCAAATATAATACATGTTTTGATTGAAGATTATATAGAAAAGTATAATCGCAGTTTTCTTTAAAAATGTAATGATTCCTGCTTTATTTTTGCTTACAACTGTTTTATTAATGTTTACATCTAAAATAAAAAATTATGCAAACATATATTTATATAATATACAGGGGCGGACGCAGGTTTTTAATTTACCCTGTCAAAAAAAAAGCGCCTTTCGCCATGTTGTAAGTGACGTAACTACGCCAAAAAGACAAAAAAAAAAAAAGAAAGGGGGCTGGATTAGGACCGGATTCGGACTATGAAGTAAAGGTGGAAGCGGGTAATTATTTGATACCAACAAACCAGACCAACGATTAACAAGTATCATGATATTTAAAGAAGACAAGTGCAAAAAATAGAATTTGCTTTACAAAGTTTTATCCAAATTTCATGTCCCTTTGAAACAGCCTCTTAAATTTAATTACGTTTATAAACAATGTGCTCAGTATCTCAAAAAAAAAAAAAAAAAAAAGAAAGAAAAAGGAGGAGGGGGGAAAGGAGGAACAATTACTCCCATAGCCTTCCCCTATGTATCCTTTAAATCTTCCTGCTATTAGGCTGGAGGATTTAAAGGCATTTTCTTTCTATTGCTGCGCTGAGAAGCTCATATCTTAGTTTTACTTAAAAACTTTTTTAACAAAAAGTGTTTTTTTATTAAAAGAGTATAGAGCTGTAGATTCCTTTCTACCATTCTGGTATAACATATTTCAATAATAAATATATAAACCAACAAATGATTGTTCCGCCCAATATCAGGGCTCATCAGCATGTTTAGGAACATATTTGATTCCAGACATGGACAATTGGAAAAAGAAAAATTAATAACAGAAAAGGGAAAGACACAAATGCAAATAGATTTATATACATAAATAAAAAATTATATATATTTTTATATTACAATATTTAAAAAAAAAAGTTTTTTTTTCAGTGTTTGCCTAACAATGACCATTAATCATATATATAATCCCAAACAAAAGTATGGGGTTACATATAAGCCGTCCTGCTAAGGACACCATTGATGTCTTGGTCTTCAAAGGGGTTTCCATGCATATTTGTTAGCTGTTATACAAAGAGCGGTGATAATGGAAAAGAATTTTTAATATAAAGTAGTAAGTATGTGTTAGAATAAGCAGCATAAACACTAATTATTGAAACGAAGTCGTCAATTTTTTTATAGAAAATCTGTCAATAACATTATTAATACAAGGAACAATTTCTTGATGAATATACATTAATGCAAAACCGTTAAGTCGATCTTCTTACATTGTTGTTCTTGTATAGCCTTTTAACAGACACATAACAGAAAAACTCCTCTCACATTAAGTACCCTTAGCTATATTAATATTTTCAAATCCAGGAAATAGTATTTATTTAAGAGTTATGGATATTATTAGGGATGCAAACATGATGCTTCGTAGCAGCTAATTTGAAAATTATATATCATTTCTGATGGTAAAAAATTTATTTTTAAGAGCTGTAATAAGGTGCAAATCGTCTAAGACATCAATAGTTTTTGATTGCAGTAACAGAATAACAGGTAAAGTAAAATCCAAAGACACGTGTTGCGAAAAATATAGTAAAGATAAATTGAAAAGTACTAATGGAATTTTAAAAAGTAGAAGATTTATTTTTTGTTTCTTTGTTAACAGAACTCTCAGGGAAAGCCATGATGTATAAAGCATGGAAAATTGGTGAATAATGTTCAAGAAAAGTATTTAAACCATCTATGCGCTCAATCCATCTAGTTCTACAAACATCCTTTAACTTTTCTTATGCGTTTGAGGTTCAAGCTCTAAAATAATTTTCTAAAAACTTTATCTATTTTTTGAATAATTAATTCTGAATAATTAGAATAACCTCTAAAACTAGTTGAACATTACACGATTCACAAACAAATAAGTTCAGTTGATGGTTATGATAATGTGTATTCAGAGCCATGAATTTATGATTAGAACCTGAGCAGAAAGACCATTTATATACTCACACAAAGAACTGGCTTCATTATATCCTTAACCCTTACAGTTTTTTATATCTAGGTTAAGTTGCTTACACAATTAACACAGATTAACTTATTCTATTAAAATAAAAATAGATAATTATTTTTGAAGAAAACGTAAAGTGACTTACCTCAGAGCAATACAATGCTTTTTACTGTTATTTAAATAAGATGGGATACAAACTTATGCACATATATTTCTTTTTATTGTTCTATCATAGTGGCACAATAAGATGTTGATATCAGCTAAACGACTGAAAAGATTGTTATTAGTAATCATTTTTGTTATTGTTATTAATAAATTTATCCATAAAACATATTTACAAGATCATCAGTTTACAAAATCTTCAATCAAGATTGTCGGTTTTTAATCGTTTTATATCAATCGGGTTATAGACCATGCTTAGACATAAGAACTCGAAAACTCTTTATTTAGGTACGTGTGCAAAGTTTTTAAACTATTCAAATATTTAATTATTATACATCATTGTAAAGAGCTTTAAATCAGTATTACAAATGGTGAAAATTTCATAAAAAACGAATGATTCTACTAAAAGTTATGCCCATTTAAGTGTCAAAAACGGAATAAGGAATGCTTAAGGAAACTGCAACTAACTTAAAAAAATAGCGTTCGGCTTACGGTAGTTTCATACTAGAACTTTATGGTTTAGTTTTCAGCGCATTACTTTGCCGCGGTTATATTTTTATTTAACTTATAACAGAAAAAAATTGTTGTTGTTTAAATAAAAAAATTATTTTTATTAACAAATTAAAAAAATTATAAATAATAATAAGATAAATCAAGTTCTATATGATAAAAAATTTTATTCCAAAATTTATTTATTTTATAACTTTTTTTTAAAGATAGGTTTCTTTCTTTGGAATCTTAGAAGCGCTCGAGCTTTTTTTGACATTATTTTTAAAATTATATAAACTTAACATTATTTTTATAACGATATTATTTTATATTGGCAAGTTACTATTTTGAAAAAGTTATTCTACGCTCAACGAAAAATGTTGAAAAATGTTACCCTTTGCACAATGAGAAAAAAAAAATAATTTCAACTTTTTGAAAAAGGTAATGAACATATTTTTGTAAGGTTTTTTCAAATTAGTTACGAAAAAGTAAAGGAATTTCTTGCTTTCAACCGCTTTTTTTATTTTAGTATACTTTTTATCTTTAATTAATCAAATTATTTTTTTTTTCATTATAATATCTAGAAAATATTAGTTGTCTTAAATTTTAAACTTTGCACAAATAACATTTATATCGAGTCAGTGGCGGACTAAATAATTTGGGGCTCCTAGGCTAGTGACATATTAGGAGACCCTTGTGCAAAAATTACCTAACTGATAGAAAAAATAGTAATATATCGGTGTGCGTATATTTTTTTCATAACATACAGCAAAGGTAGGCCAATGCTGTTAGGTATATACTATAAGTTTCAACTCACTCTCACTCACAATAGTCGACCGTTAGTTCAGTGAATGAATCCAAGTTAATTGTGAACAAATTGACACCTATTTAGTGGATGCCAAAGTTACTTTTCGCACTTTAGCTACGTCAAAATCATTGATGATATTGGCCAATTCCAAATCGCGTAGTAGTTTACTATCAATCGTCATGAGTGTCAAATAATTCAATCTTTCATCATTCATTGTTGTGCTGATTGCGTTTTTTACTCGTCCAAGTGCCAATAATGATCGCTCATCTGAACAATTGGCAATCATTAAAGTCAGGTATATCCGGAATTCAACATTGACGTTAGGAAACGTCATTGGCGTTATGAATAAGATAATGTTAGCATGACTCTCGCATAAGATCAAAATCTGAATCTGACTGATAGATTATAAATGATAGACGCACAAGTATGTTATGGGGCCAAGGGCCCGTGCACGGGCCCCCTAAAATCACTGACCCTTTGGCTGCAGCCTAGTTAGCCTCATGGACAGTCCGCCACTGTGTCGAGTAATTTTACTCAAATATTATTAGTATAAGTTTACTTTATCAGATAGGCGAGTCAAGTAATCTTGAGATTATTTTGTCTTATTTTAACTTAGCACAAGTATTGATCGTGTTAAGTTAAGCAATCATTGAGTTAAATTTGCTTACTTTTTATATTGTAAACTTTTTATATTGTAAATTTTTGGCATTTAATTTGATTTGATTTTAGTTTTAGTTTTTAGAAAATTCTAATTGAATGCCATGAAACTGTTGTTTTTTCAAAATGTTGGAAGTAACTTATAGGTTTCTGTAATGAGGACGGGAAACATAAAAAAATAAACAAATTTCCAAATCCTCACATAAAAAAAGTATTTGCCATAAACCTAATTTTTTCAATATTCTGTCTTTGTATAATACTTTTTTTTTATAATTACCGTGGTCACATGAATAGGTTTTCAACAATTTTATTTTACTTTTTTTAGATGCTCCAAGAAAACTTTAGAGTCTTGTCACAGAGCACCGCGAAAGAGTATTTTACACATTTAATTACTATACCTTAAATGGTGATACCTGTTTTCAGCCTATTCCAGGAAAGATTTAAAGTTTTATAATTTTTTTTGCATTGCATTGGCACAGAAAAAGATCTTTATAAAAATCATTTAAAATGTAATGTAAATTAATATATTATTTGTTAAGTCCAGGTATAGGTACAATGTTGGATTAAAATGGTACGATTAAGGATCTAATATCCTTAGTTTATCCCTAAATTATAAAATACGATAAAGTCTCATTGTTTCTACTTTGTTTGTACTTTGTATATTTTGCTCTATTTTTGACTTTATTCTTAGAGGTTGCAATATCGACAACTTTAGTATATATGTATTTTTTGGCAGTAAAAAAATTTAACCCAAGTAATGTTTTCAAGCGATCAACCAATTTATGTTTTGTCAACTCAATCAAGACATTAGGTTCAAAAATAATGGATGCTCTTATTATTGATTGTTCAATGGAGATTCGTCACAAAGGTTTTTCACCAGATGCAACAAAGCGTTGGCACATGGGTTACATTGTTAAGTATTATAAATACGGTAACACAAAACGAATAGTGTTTAGAACATTTCTATATAAGTTAAGTCATTCAATGGATTGGTTACACCAATTCCTAAACTTTCACGTAATTTCTCGTGAAAGTTTCTGTGGTAATTTACTATTCAAAAATATTTTTTAAAATATGAAGCAAAATATGGTCTTCAAATATAATATTTTCAAAAGCGTATGTAATACGGAAATTTAAAAAAAATAAAAAACGGTAAACAAAGTGTGGTTTTGAAAATAAGTTTCATATAGTAAAGGAACTTTATAAAACATTATAGCAAACTCAAGATTTATTTTCTAAATTATCCAAATGCAGTTTTTCTGCCTTCACTTCGGGTACAAAAAAGTCATTGCCTGTGTTTATGATGTTCTTACACCAGTTTAGCCGTGGATGGTTCATGGTACTTCATAGTTTTTTCTTAGGCGGTTGTCCAAAAGTTACTCTTCTTTTAAAGAGTTACTATTTTTTTTTAAAGTTACTCTTTCTTTCGTTACTTTTCTAGTGAGTACAAAGTTTTCATTTTTCTTAGTTTGCTTAATGCTCAATCGCTGGTAGCGTTTGTTGCTGGTATCAAAGGATAATTTGCCTAAATTTCTTGATTTCTGATCGCCAAATCAGAAAAAATCGTTTTAAAAAAATACGAGTTCAATACTGTGTTTTAATGACTTCTATATATTGTATATACAAGATTAGAACTCGTTGAATAGTATACAATGAGTTCCAATATTTCATTTGCAAAAAACACTTTTTTGAAAAAATTTTAAATTACTCTATTAATATAAAATCATTTTATGAATATTTTAAAATTCTTTATAAGTATATTTATAAATAAAAGACCCAACAAAAATTAAGGGTTAGGGAGAAACCCCCTTTCCCTTCAAGCCCCCACTTGTTTACGGCCAAGCATATGAACTTACTCTAAATTACAAAACCTTTAACAGTGTAAGAATTAAAAGGTCTTTTAACTAGTAATATGTTTTGCATAACTGTTTATAATTCATTATAATTACTGACTTATGCTTTTATTTTCTTTATTATAACATTAAACCAAATATTTCAATGATATTTCTTGTTGTACTTGATAATTTATTGAATATATAATAAGATAAAATTAAGGGATTGTCCATAAATTACGTAACGCTATAAAATTTAGCTTTTCTTAATACATCTCGTTCATAACTATTATTGTTAAACCCTGAGGAAGAAATATTTGGTCACCGGTATGCCACCTTGAGTAATGCGATTCATATGCAGGATACAAATTGATGTGATTTTTAATTGCCATGATTTTGTCAACACTGGTTTTATTTGCTGAGGAAATTGAACCACGAACATCAATTAAAGGTATGGCAGAAAGAGATTGCTTCTCCTTTTTCAAAATATTTTCTAAAAATTTAATTGTTTTATCAAATGTTTTAAGAAAGGAGGATTTGCACACTCCCAACCTTTCTCCGCCTTTTCTAAAAAAAATAATACTTGTGATTCATAGTTCTAGTCTTTGAGGTCTACCATCCCCCTAAATACGAACAGACTTTTTTTTGAGCATGTGCAATAAGAAATGATATATATACCAATTTTCTTCGAGCGTATGGCCCTTGGTATTGTCTCCTTACGTCATCTTTAGACTCTTCCTTACTTGGGACATATTCACTCTCATGAGGTGAAAAATCATCTTTAAAAGATTCAACTGTATCTGCAATTAAAATAAAATGTTTTGTCGAACTTTAAATACTCATGTGACTTTACAATGCATACATTTCAATGTTGCTGTAATACTTATTTTGAAAAGATTTTACAATAACTTTTACTCTGCTCTGAGTTCTCAGATAAAACTGCATCCATAATTTTTATCCATTTATTCAACCAAAAATTGAAAAATTACAATTCTTTTATGATTTTACAAAATTAGGTTAGGTGTCACTCATATAGTTAAAAACTGGTTATTTGAGTGACACCTAAATAAAATAAACAAACAAACAAAAAAATCAACACCAATAATAATAATAAAAATAATAAAAAATAATAATAGTGACAAGGGTATAATAAATTAAATAATAAGACAAAAGAATATGAAACACTCAATCAATAACATCAGCAAGCAACAGCAAAAATAATAAGACAAAAGAATATGAAACACTCAATCAATAACATCAGCAAACAACAGCAAAAATAATAAGACAAAAGAATATGAAGCACTCAATCAATAACATCAGCAAACAACAGCAAAAATATTTAGCAACAATAGCACAAAGAATAGAATACTTTACGCAAACGAGAAGGCGAAACACAAAATCTTCAAAATGAAAACAAAAACTACAAAACGAAAAGGTAAACACAAAAACTTTTACAAAATAAAGTAAAATAAATAATAAATAATAACCTTATTTATTTTTTGGCGAAAAACAAAGGTGTAAAAATGGTAGCGAATTATTTTTATGTTTTAATTAGTTCTTTTTATTATTATTTCGAACATTTTATGAACTTTTTTTCTTTAAATTTGGTACTTAGCTTTTAATTGATTTTTTTTGTTTTGTTTTAGTTTTTTTATTATTAAATCTATTTGTTCGTTTTATTCTTTTACTCATTTTTTTGTTTTATTTTCTCTTCAATCTCTTCGTTCGTTTATACCTTTCAATATTTTTCTTTATTTTCAACTAATCTTTTTTATTCTTCAAAATAATTTCCTTCGTTTTTCCTTTTCTCTTTTTTTCCTTTTCACCGTTAAATAAACTGTTCCGTCATTTGCGACATCACTGCATTGACATTTTGAGCTATAATCGCCTACATTTCGCTTTTTTTCTGTAATGTTACTATAGTCTTGACCTGCAATACATAGATATTTGAAAAATCATATAGTAAAAACTGCTTAGAAATGATGAAAAATGTTTATACAAATATAGATACAACCAAACACATTCATCAAAATAAGAATAAGATACAAGAAAGAAAGAACAAATAAATGCGTAAAGAAAACATCTTCCAAAATTAGAAGATCTGTTAATTAATTCGGTTGTTTCTATAATTTAAGGTGGTTCTTTTATTCTAAAATGAGAAAATGAAATTACAATGATAGTATCAAGAAAATAAAAATCGGTTGTACTAACTTCATTATTACATTTTTTATTTTTTTATTTTTTTTTTATTTTTTTATTTTTTGCCGTTTAAATATATACAAACTGTATGTTAATAAAAAGATATATATGAAGCAGGGGCGAGAAGAAGACTAATATGTCTTATCGCCAAGCCCCTTTTATAAATTCCGTAAATATAAAGTTGTATTTAAAAATAAGCATTTCCTTTAACAATATAAAATAAACAAACAAATAAAAAAAAAATTTAACAACAAATTAATAAAAAAAAAAAATATATATATATATATAAAATCTATTAATAAAAAATAACAAGAAGCGCTCTTTACTTAAACATATTCTTCTAAAAGCACGAAAAAATTTAATTTTTAGTATTATAAAATCATGAATTAATTTTTATTATTTTTTTAAATATTAAACTTTATAACACAAAACCAAAGTCGAAGGATCACAATATAAAAAGAATAACAACACATATTAAACAACAAAAACATAAATAAATTTGAAAAGTTACAAAGTGCATTTAACTTAAGCGTTTCTAAAATTAATATGCTTTTCATTTGATAGATCAATTGATAGATCAATCGAAAAAAAGATATTTTAAATTTTTTAGAAATAGTTTTGTGGTAGATCAATTTTTAGTAATAACTGTCTAAGTTTAGCTTTGAACTCATTTAACATTGTAAGAGTTTTAAGTTTAGTCGTGAGTATTTTATTCCATGCCTTTGGTCTTCTAATTGAAATTGAGAACTCAGTTGCCGCAAAATAACTTTTGGGTTGTATATAGGTGTTATTTGAATATTTAGTTAAGTATTTATTCTGATTTGTTTTGAAGAAGAGATTAAAAGTTTTTGGAATAATACTTTTATTAATTTTGAACCTAAAAACTAGAAGATGATAAATATTTATTTGGTAGATATTTAGTATATTTAACTCTGTAAATAAAGGTTGGCAGGGTGTTTAGCGGCTTTCATTGGATATAATTCTGATTGCATGTTTTTGCATATTAAAGAGTTTTTTAAATTTATTTTATTGGTACTACACCATGCAATATTAACGTAATTAAAACAGGAATGAATAAAAGAAAAATATAAGAGTTTTAAACAACTTGAATTTAAAAAAGGTCTTGCCCTACAAAGTAGGCCAATGCTCCTTGATATTTTACCTTCAATATATTTTATATGATCTCTCCATGTTACATTTTTGTCAAGGAATACTCCTAGAAATTTTAATGATACTTCTCTTTTTATTTCGCAATTGTTAATACAAAGATTTGGAAGTTTTAATGGAAATTTGTCACGTTCATGATAGCGATGTAAAAAAGTGTATTTTGTTTTAGTTAAATTTAGAGATAATTTGTTTGCTGTAAACCATTCAGTAAGGTATAGTAGTTCTGTGTTTACAGTTTTAAATAAAATTTTTATATCATTTTATATCAATTTTTATATCATAAGATTTTTATATCATATCAATTTAATATCAATTATATATGTGAGCATAAAATAGATTAGTATCTTCTGCAAACAAGAGTGTGTCTAATACATTACAAGATATACTTATATCATTGATATTTACTAGAAATAAGTGCGGTCCGAATATAGATCCTTGTGCACTTACAAGATATATTCATGTTGTTAGCTTTTCCGTTATTATGAGAAATATATTGCCGTCTGTTTGACAGGTAGCTTTTAAACCATTTAAGGTTCGAGTGTTCAATACCGTTGTTTTTTAATTTGGTTAATAAAATATAATGATTTACAGTGTCAAAAGCCTTGCTGAGATCAATAAAAACTCCTAAAGTATATTTGTTTTCATCAAAAGATTTAGAAGATAATGAACAAGATGAACAATTGCCTGATCAGTAGAGTGACCTTTTTTGAATCCAAATTGTTTATTATAAAGAATGTAATAAATATCTAAGAAAGAGTACAGTCTTTTATACATAATATGTTCTAATATTTTAGAGAAGCATTGTAGAATTGAAATAGGTCTATAATTTGTGATACAAGTTGCATCTCCAGATTTTAGAACTGGTATCACCCTTACAACTTTTAATTTGTCAGGAAAGAATCTGACACATTCGCACTGTATCTCTTTATTAACGCCAATTGCAGATTTTGAAAGATCGTCGTTTAAAATGAAATAAAACGAGATAACAAATTTTATTAAAGTAAAATGTTTTAACTCAGTTTTGAAGTTTTGAAAAAAAGCGACAAATAATATTTGCCATCTTTTTTCGCAAAATAATCATTAACCGTTGTTTTTGAAACTTTTTAGCCTTCGAACACTTTTCTAAGAAGATATCTTTAAACTAGTTCTCATTGGATTAACACAACTTAACTAATTATTGATTATAAACATAACTAGTTATTGACTAGTTGTTACTCTCCTAATAAAACTTGAACTAGTTATTGATAAATAATTTAACTAAATAAAAAATATAATTATATAATCCAATCAAATATAGTATTATTATTATTATTGATTTAAATTTAAATATCATCTTTAAATATAATTTCAGGATAAGTTCATTATTTATAGATTTAAGATAAAGAGTAAAACAAAAAGGAGATTTGAAAAAAAAAATTTATATATAAACTCACAAGAACTATAATGACTTCTCTCCTTGTAACTGAAAGTACCAGGAGGACAAGGTTTCCATTTAAAACCAGTATTTTCTTCACAATAAAATCCTCTTGGACTCTGCCAATCGATCTAATATTGTATATATATATATTATATATATATATATATATATATATATATATATATATATATATATATATATATATATATATATATATATATATATATATATATATATATATATACATATATACATATATACATATATACATATATACATATATACATATATACATATATACATATATACATATATACATATATACATATATACATATATACATATATACATATATACATATATACATATATACATATATATATCTCGTAAATAATTCTTATGTACACAATTTTATTCCATGTTATGTTGAATTTGAGATTTTGCTGAGACGCCGGACCAGAATAAGTTTAAAATAATTTTTCTTTCTTTCAATTAAAAGATTGCAGGCCCAAACCAAACCCTTAATCGATGATATTAGTACATACAGTGTAGGTTAAAGTACATACATCCACTGATTTAAGGAGATCCCGCAAGGTAGTCGATATATATATAGTAGTCTAGGGTAGTCTACCTATACCCCTTACTTGTTGGGAAGGGAGCAGCAAACTTTGTGCCCTTTTGCTAATTTTACTATTTAATTTAAAACCTAACGGTAAAATTTGGAAGATTTGAGACCCTTATGACACGATATTTTAAGGGGGCCTACTACCCATTAGCCACGGCACTGCTAAAACCTGTTTTTGTTGACTCAAAAAGTAGGTTGACTGAAATATGTCTTACTCAGGGCCAGTATATAAGAAGTGGCATGTGTACATAAGCGCCCGCAGGATTTTTAGATGTTCCAGATATGAAACTTTCACACATTGTGCTAACTCCAAACTTAAGTATGTTTATATCTATGCCAAATGAGGAGGCCTTGCAAAAAATTGGTATGGCGGAGACCTGGAAACAAAAAGCCTTAAAACGTTTGACCCCCCCCCCCCTCCTCCTTGTCGAATCGTGAGGGCACTAATATAGTAAAATTTTCAACTTTAATATCTAAAACTAAATTTAAATTTATGGGCAGATTTTAAATTTCGTTGAAAAATATTGTGAATTACAAAAGTTATGACCATACAAAATTTACAGCCCCTCACTTTTTTTTTGGGGCACTGGGCAACTTCCTCTAGCACTTACAATGCATGTAAGTGCATTGAGGGAAACTATACCCTCTACTCCCTATACCATACATCTTTTTATATCGGCAAACTAGGATCTTTAGTCTGAATTTTAACTTTTCTACTGATTAGCTGGTTAGTTGTAATAAATTAGAAAATCGAAGTGTCACAGAGCTAGAAAAACTCTGGAATGATTTGCAACAAAGAATATTTGGCTCCAAAAATGGCCACAAACTTCACTAGATGCAAATTCGATTGAAAATCTTTGGTCAATTATTGAACTCGAAAATTACAACATAAGCAACACAATGACCTTAAGGATGCAATTCAAGCCATTTGGGCAAGACTTCAATTGATCTTACATTAAATTGATAAGTTTTATTCTAGATTGTATTTCTCAAATTTTAGAGTTTAAAGATCCAACAAATCTTCATACTGCATCAAAATTCTAAGGTTTTTTTATCAAAAGTTCGTACCATGTGCTATAATTTTAACAAGCTTATTTTTCTGTATAATTCATAAGTGAACTTTAAAACATGTTGTATTATGTATTATGTGTTTTGTATGTATTTCGCCATAAAGAATTTGTTTACAAAATTAGACTTTTACAAAATGTATATACACGGCTGGGGCAAGAAGAAGACAAATTCAGTCTTATTGCCAAGCCCCTTCAAAAACAAGAGTTTAAATAACAAAAAAAAACAAAACAAGTATTACCGTTATCACAATCTAATATATGCATAAAATACATATATAAATGTAAATGTAAAAAATACTTTTTATATATATATAATTTTATTTTTTGTCAAACTTTTATTTATTAGGATTTCGAATTTAAAAATAAATAAAAATGAGTTAAAACATGAACATCAAAGAAAGGTAAAGATTCTGATTAAAATTAAAATATGATCAAAAAAAAAGTAAATAACAAGTAAATAAAACGAGTGGTTACTCCTATTTAAAAATTTCGGAAGAAGTCTAGATCGTTGTCAATTACCAAAAGTTTTGTTTTTTATTTTCTTTTTAAATTGATCAAGGGAAGGAATTTTTTTTCAACTCATTATCCAATAACGTGTTCCATAATTTAGGTCCTCTGATTGCAATCGAGAACTTAGTAGCAAAATAATATGCTTTTGGTTGAATATAATTGTTATTTGAAAATCTTGTTGGGTCTTGTAAATGATTTATTTTTTCAAAAAATGAGTTAAATAAAATGGGTGCCATTTTATTATCTACTTTGAACATAAATATAGGAATATGATACAAATTAAGTTGAAATACGTTGAGTATTTTGAATTTATTAAAAAGAAATTTAGTGTGTGAGAAGCGATCCACATTTCCAATAACTTTTACAGCGTGTTTTTGTTTAATTAAAAGCTTTTTATTTTTAGATACATTAGTGCTGCACCAAATAATGTTAGCGTAATTTAGATAGCAATGAATAAAAGAAAAGTAAATAAATTTCAAACAGGTTTGGTTTAACAACTGTTTGGCTTTATATAAGAGGCCTACTTTTTTTGAGATTATATTATGGATTATACGTATGGGCTCTTTCCACGTTACATTTTCATCTAAAACTAGACCAGAGAAACAAAAAAGAACGCTCTCTTTTGACATAAGAGTTATTTGTCAATTAAATCTGTTTTTTTGCCATCATATAAAATGCATTGATTTCTATTCTTCAAATTACTCTTAAACGAATCTAAGTTAGAATTTATGATACCTTAATTTTCAAGTTTATATAGAAGAATATTATGATCTACGGTATCAAACGCTTTGCTTAGATCAATAAAGACACCTAAAGTAAATTTTTGTTCATCAAAAGCTTTAAATAGTTCTTGTACAAGATTAATTATTGCATGATCGGTCGAATGACCGGATTTAAAACCAAATTGTTTATTGTAAAGAATATTATTTACGTTTAAGAAGGAATAAAGTCTATTATACACATCTATTACACGCTTCAAAATCTTGGAAAAACAATTAAGTACTCGAATATCGACCTGTTGTTGGAAACATCAGAAAGATCACCTGTTTTAAAAATTGGTGTAACCTTTGCACTTTTTAGTTTTTCAGGAAAAACTCCATGTTTTAAAGATAAATTAAAAATATGTAAAAGTGGAATTTTTATATATTTTAGTGATTTAATAAAGACATTACTGCTGACATCATCTAAACTTGAACTTTTTTTAGGTTTTATTATGGATACTGAATTTAATAATTCTTCCTTCGTAAGTGAGCAATTCCACGACAAATAACTCATCAATTTTAAATTTTTTTAAATTGTATTTATAATATCTTCCCTAGAAACAAAATAGACATTGAAATTAGTCTCATTTTTAACAGCCTCATGAAAAGTTATGGCATGAGTTATTATAAATTTTCTCTGGATTATTTTTTGTGCTGCTACTCTTTTAACGGTCCCACCTATAGCATGTACCAATCTTTTCCCATGTGAAGCAGCAAAAAAGTTCCAGAATAATTTTAAATCATGCTGTTCTTCCAACCAGGGTATTGCTGATGCAATAAAACGATTTTTAATTGATTACTCGGTCCGTCTGTCTTAATCTGTAGTATTTTAACACTTGATTTAATATGGTTAGATAATAAATTATGAACAAATACAAGAATAGATTTTTTTTGAAAGGTTTGAATCATCTGAAACTATGACAGATGACGAGAATGAATTTAGATACTAAATATGCACTAAGTACAGTAACTTGGTTCTTGTACCAATGTGCCGACTGCACTTCATCTTGCCACAAAGTTGAAAAATTTTCAGCACAATTCACTTGAAGGACGGCTGCGTTTAGATTACTTTGAAGTTGGATCTTATGATCACGATGTCTTTGATTGTTTCTGTTTAATAAAATAATGCCAAAGAAATGAAGGTAAAGATTTTGAAAAGGTGCTTTAAAGGTCATTAACTCTTCCCTTTTTTTAAATCTTTTTAATATATTTTTTTCCATTACCATCTGAAACTTTTTCCCATTGGTACCATGTAATGCATTTATTCTTGTCAATTTCATTCAAAGCATATAGATTATGAAACTTTGCAGCATCTTTTCATGTTGTACACATATTGTTATAACAAATGTCTTTTTCACTGTCACATACAATGCTAAGAGGAAATTCATGTAAATACAATAGAAAATTTAAATCAAACTTGTGCAGGGCTTTAAGGATAAGAATTGTATTTTGATGTTGTTGACAACAACAAACATTTCTTGACATTGAACTAGACAAAAGCACATGTGGTGGGCGTAAAATAGCAAACTTTGATTTTCCAACTAATTCTTCAGAATAATCACTTTTAAAAACAGCATAAGCTTCATTAACATTCACATACAAATGACGTTTTTGCAGTTTTTTTCTTGTTCTTTAATCTCACCACAATGGTGTCTCTTTTACCGGGTGCTAGACGGAGTATCATCACGCTGCTAAAAATCAAGAACCAATTTTACATTTAAAGCATCTAAAACATTTTCTTTAAGTATTTTTTGTGGGACTAAGAATTTCATTCATTTTTGTTAAAAGTTATTGAACAACTTTAGCCGTTCTTTTTGGGTGATTTTGGTAGTGCTGATTCGCTCTCTTAACAGCTTTTCCAAGAGTGCTTGCACATTTATAAGAGGGTGATGTAACAGCTACAGATTTTGATTCTGGTATTTTTTTTCTGTCTTTTCTTTCAATGCCTTTCTCGTTGAGCCTCCAATTTAGCAAGTCGTCTTTCTTTTTCTTTTTTGATTCTTTTTCTTTTAAGAAAATTTTTCTCCAAATTTTCTAAATGCCTTTCACGTTATTTCCTTTGACGTTCAGCATGAGTAAGAGGCATTTTAAACCCTTGAAGATTAAAAAAAAGCACCACAATAGTTATGGAGATGGACGTATTACATCCAAGGCTCAATGGAGTTACAACTATTCATTAGAGGGGCTCTATGTATCCCTAAGAGAGCCTCAATAACTTGAGCAAATATTGCCTATCCAAAGAAATACCTATATTTCATAATTCTTTTTAAGACAACGTTAAAAAAGCTAACTGCACATAATTTGGCCAATTTAAGTTGTTAAAAACTCAATTGTGACTTTAGTTTAGCAGTTTTAAATATTGTTTTAAATTTTGTTAAAAAATTGTCACACCGTGACGTCACGGCGTGACATAAAAGATTCTAAAAATAACTTGAGCTAATTATTTTTTTAAACATGTTGCAATTTTTTCTAGATGTACTAGATAGAGTTCTCTTTGCGCTGGGAATTTTGAAATCCTAAGTTTTATTGGTTGTCTTAGAAATAAAACTATTGTAGCTCATTGTCACAGCGTGACAATAGTGGTAATAACATTTGATTAAAATAAATGGTTTCTAAATTCGTCGTAATAGAAGTATGCTTTTATCATAAGTAGCAATGATTAGTGCAGCTAAAAACCTGATTGCTGTACTTAGACAAAGACAGTTTTTGAATTTTATATAGGTTCAATTGAACTTTGAAGTATTAAAAAATGATTTAAATTATCGCAAAAACGCCTATTTTTACCTTCTGTTTCAGCCCATATAATTTTTTATGATAGCGGCATACTATAACAAACTATATATTTTCGAAAGAGGAGAAGTAGAACTTTCTACTGATATATAGTATTATGTATGTTGGCTTCGTTTAATTTTTTCATTTTTTGTGAGACGGTCGTGGAATTGCTCAAGTTCATGATTAGGCATAATAGCATTATTTGATGTCAAGTATGGTTTACCAGTTTTTACATCCATTTAAAACAACCGTGACATTCATTTAAAACATCGGCCAATCAATTAAAACAATCGTGATTTTCAATTGAAACATTTAAAAACGCATGCGCAATCTCAACATTCTATATTATTCAAAAAAGTATTTTATTTTAATATATATTTTTATTTTTTTATTCAATTTTTAAAAATTATCTAAAAAATTTTTTTTTATATAAAATAAAATGTTTATTTTCCAATTTTTCTGACCTAAGACACGCTTTTTTGAAGCGTGTCTTTGGTCAGATGACATACCTCGACAGTAATTAAAATAAAACCTTTTTTTTTGAATAATAAAACCTTTTTTTTTCTGAATAATAAAACCTTTTTTTTTGAATAATAAAACCTTTTTTTTTTGAGAATAAAACCTTTTTTTTTTTGAATAATATAGAATGTTGAGATTGCGCATGCGTTAAATGTTTTAATTGAAAATCACGATTGTTTTAATTGATTGGCACGGTGTTTTAAATGAATGTCATGGTTGTTTTAAAATTTAAATGGATATAAAAACCGGTGAAAGTTAATTTAGATGGTTCTTATTTTAGCGGGTGAAACTTTTACCAACATTTACAAAATTTAAGCGTTTCCGCTACCATAGATTTATCAACAACTAATTAATTACTGAATTTGAGATTTTTTGACAGAGCATTTCTGTCTAAATTTTTCTTGCCAATTACTTCCATAATAATGCGCCATGTGTTTTGTGAACCATTACTTTTTATTATTCGATCTGAATAGCAATTAGTTTTTGAACGATCTTGAAAAATTAACTCAAATAAGCGTTTATAGTTTTTATAGTTAGTTTCATTATCTAGTGTTTTTTTTTAAAAGATATTTGCAATATTATCGCTGTGTTATTTTTGAAGATTTAACAATTCCCTTTGTTATCCAAGGTCTTAAAGGCTTCTTTTTTTTTTTTAATAATTTTGTAACTTTGGGAAATGCTTTATTATAATATATAAGAAACTTAGCTAAGAAGATATTATAGGCTTCATCAGCATTTAAATTTAATAGAGTTTCATCCCTTTTTTCAAATGATATAATATCATGAAAGGATTTAATGGAGGTATGGTATATTAGTCGACTTGTTGCATTTATTTGAAATAATAAAATCTAAAGTGATCCGAAATATCCGTTTTAAATATTCCTGTTTTTATTTTTGATGTAAGAAATTCATCGGTAAAAATTTGATCTATTGATGTTACACTCGTCTTAGTTACACGCGTGGGTTTATTGAGTAATGATATGTAACCAGATTAAAAAAAGACATTAAAGAAATTATAAATGTGCTTATTAACGTCATAGTCAAAAATGTTGAGGTTAGTGTCTCCGATAAAATAGACACTTTTATTTAAACTTGATTTTTTTTAAATTATTTTTTTAATGTGGTCTTTAAATGAATTAATTTTTCCTGTAGGGGGTTGATAAAATACATGCGCAATACACGGCGGTTTAGTAATGGACACTTATTATACTTTGCTCAAATGTTGGTAAACAATAATGCTCGCAAGTAAACAGAGAACTACTATAAAAGTTGCTAAACTTCAAATTAGATATATTTGTAGATATTTCTAAATAGTCTATTAGAAATGATATCAAAACAGTACTTTAGGTATGGTATGTGTCATCAAAGCTATCATTTAAATAATTTTACAAAGAGAATAGAAGTGGGCATGATAAATTGAAACTTCTCTTTTTTTTTAGGCGAAGTTTAACTTGTGCTTACATTATAGTCTATATTCTAAAGTTTTAAATTTTTTAGTGACTACCTTGATTTTTTTTTTTAAATATAAAAATTTGTGAATCATTTAAAGCAAAAATCAAAAACCGGTTACTTTTTTTTGTGATAGTATAATGCTTTTAAAGATTGGTAAATTTTCTCTTTCATTTGAAAGTTTAAAAATACTGACAGAAATATTATATAGGCTTTAATACCGCCGTTTATTTTCTTTAAATCATTTTGCAGTACTTTATCGGATTATTTTTAGTATCTACAATTTTTGGGTGCGTTTTTTTTTGATATTTTATTACAGTCGGGTTGTTTTTTATGAAATGCTCATTCATTATGCTTTTTAATCTACGTACTCCTTTCATATAGCAGTTGGTACTCTTTTCTGAATTCTGCATTTTCTCAATTTATTGTGTTCCGCATAATATACATATATATATATATATATATATATATATATATATATATATATATATATATATATATATATTAGGGATATGACTTTTTTGCAACCTACTAGGCCTGTATCGTAATTCAATGAACTTTTATGTAAAAAGAACGAATAGATGTTTCATTTTGACATATTTTGAAAAAAAGGTCACCCCAAAACCAAAAAATCGAATTTTCAATAGGTACACTTTTGTACAGTAAATGAATATTAAAGGCTGAAGATGTTGTAAGAGTCATACTCCTGTTGTTATTTTATTTATTTATGCAACATGTACTGTGATATAACAAAAAACATTATGTGATATATAATTATACAAGTATTACAAAATTAACAGTATCAAAGCGTCTAGTACAACAATATACATAACTGTCTGTGTCTATAGGCCTACTGTGTTTAGTACATGGGTCACATGATGCTCACGTCTCATAAAGAGTCTAGCGCTTATTACTTAGAATGAATCGAAGTTGCAGTTTGTCTTTCTTTCTGCAGGAAGCATACAGGTCTTGCATCACCTTGATTCCCGCACGTTCAGCTATCTGATTACTTCGTGGTATGTCGATGACGGATGGCTCTTCTTTCTTCCAGTGATTTTTGAATGACTGCAATGCCTTTTTCTAAGGCTTCAAAACATCAGATAAATTCTTCTAGTCATTGTAATTGTACTTTTGACTACTAAACCAATGTTCTGCCCACTCATATGAAATGAACCTGCAAACCTTCTCTAAATTCTTTCTCGCTTCAGGCATAAGAATGAACGCCAGAATGGCGAGAATGGCTCTTGAGTTCCATCTGGCATTGCTCATATTAGGAATGTTCTGAAAGTGAATCAGAGTGAAGTTTCTTTGTTCTTCATAGAACCTAAACACTCTTGTTAAATGGTACAAAAACTTCATATCGTCTCTCCACCCTGATTTATCAAGAATTTCTACAGTTCCATTCACAAACTTATCCTTCAGTTCATCATACTTATTCAACAGTTCAGACACAAATGGGTATTCAATGTTTGGAGATTTGGTATCACCCCCAAGTTCTTCGTCCATCACCAGACGGAGAATCCTGTCTAGTACGTGATGCTGACAACCGATAAATTGTGGTATTGTGACACCCTTTAATTTAAACATACGTTGCAACTTCACAACAACTCCATTTCTCTTCCCAGTATTGACGTTTGTTGTATCAGTAATGATCATCTTAATTGAATTCCACAAATTGTATTCATCAATAAGTTTGGCAATTTTTTCAGCAACAGTTTCAGCTTTGCCATCTTTTAAACGCAGTGCATCAAGTTTCACGTCAGTTCTTTCATTTTGAAGTACAACTACCTGATATTCCTTATCATCTATTCGTTTGCCGTCAAAGTGTAAGGACCACTGTTCCATTTTAAGTTGTTGTATCATTTCTTTTTTTAATTTACCTGCCTCTTTGAATATGGACTTGTAAATTGCTGATTGACTTGGAGTTGGAATATCAATACCTTGTTGTGATAATACATTGCATATTTTAGCAGCTTTCTTTGTGGAAACTCCACTTGATGTAACCATACTTACAGCAAATTTACTTTTGTAGTGCTTTCTAGTTTTTTTCTGAGTGTCCTCATCATCGTCTTTATCACCGTCGTCGTCTTCATCATCTTCACTCTTACTTTTGCAGTTTTCAGATTCAGTACCACTGTCTGTGGTAGACAGGACTTGTGATGTGGAAGGTATTGCTGTTCCAGACTGGACTTTCCTTCTCTTGGAAGGGTGAATGGTTTCTTTACTTGCCACTTGTCCTGTTGAGTACCCCACCTGTCCTTTACTTTCTTTTTGTAGGTGGTATAGACGTTTATCTTCCGAGGATAACCACTGGCCATTCACTTTCGTGATGTCAAATAATGCATTGAGAACATCATATTTTCCACGCTTGACACATTCATCATAGACCTTCAGCACCTTCATAAGCTTTGCTCTTATCACTTGATCAGACACACGTGGAAAATTCAGTTTATTGTCCCACAATTTTGTAATTTCCTTAGAAATTTGGTCTATTCGTTCTTTTCTTCCTTTAACATATGCTCAGAGAAACTGGTATCTTGATCTGCAATTGAAGTGGTATTCTGGATTTTTCATCGAGTGAATGTTCTTCTACAGCCATGCTTCCTCTTCTTCTGTGTGACTCTTGAAATCTCACCAAATTTTTAGTCCGAGTCTTCTTGTTCTTTGTTACTGTGGTATGACTTTTCTTGTGAGACATCATATAATATTGTTACGACTTTACGGATAGCTGAGCGTAAATATCCGTTTAATAAAGTCGTTTAATTAATAAATAACTTTAACTGTATAGTAATCCAATTATAGTTCGATAATCCAGTCAATGTTGATAACAGTTCGATAATCCAGTCCGTATCCTAACGATAATGCTACAACTACTTATACTTCGTACACTTACAGCGTCTTTAGTTCGCTACAGTAGTTCCTTATTAGCTCAGTTACACGCAGAGTACTTCATAGAACTATTCACATTATCAACACTGAGCTCTGACAGCAGCTCGCTTATATAATTATTTAGAGCTTCCAGAATGTTCTACTAAGTTCTATAATCTTCTACAGTCTGTTACAGTCGTCTATATCACCGTGGTAACACAATGACGTCATCACACAACAATTCCAAGTATTTGCCGGCACACGGCCGTTTCGATGCCATGGTAACGTGTGGCGTTATATTTATAAATTCATAACAAAATAATGAAATAAATAGAATTAAGCTGAGAATTAAGCTTAAGATTAAAACATCGGTCAAAAATGAATGTATAAAAATGGTAAATCAAATTTTTATTTTGGGGGTGACCTTTTTTTGTTGCAGAAAGCTATTTGGGCCTTTTTTCATGATTTTAGGTAAAAGTTCATCGATTTATGATACAGGGAAACATTTTATTTGAAAAAAATTAAAAAGTCATATCCCTAATATATATATATATATATATATATATATATATATATATATATATATATATATATATATATATATATATATATATATATATATATATATATATATATATATATATATATATATATATATATATATATATATATATATATATATATATATATATATATATATTACATATATACCGCATAATATATATATATATATATATATATATATTACATATATATATATATATATATCGCATATATATATATATACATATATATATATATATATTAGGCAGGTCCGTTTTTAGGGGTCGAAAAAACTATAACTTTGCCACTTTATTTTCCCATTCTACGTTGGTATACAAGACTTTCTCTGAAAAAAATTTTGAAAAATTTCAAATTTCCTGACCTCCCTAGGGGTTTAATATTTTATATTTAGTACATTTTTAGTGAATTTTTTTTTTTAATTTGCACTACCGGACTTATGCGGAGGTATAAACACAGCGCGCAATAATTTATTTAATGAAACTGCGCTGCGTTTGTAACTTTTTAAATTTAAAATGGCAATATCAACACGTTCAAATACTGAAATATATTTATTAGGACAAACCCACGAAATTGATTGCAGAAGTTTGCCTACGAAAGGCGACGTTTTAAGATATTTTTATCACTGCTGCAGATTACTAAATTTCAATAAAAATAAAAAACACACCGAAATTATATCTTGCCCTCTTGATATAAATCACGAGCTGCTTTGTAATGATAAAACATGTCAGCCCAAATGCGTTGTTTCTGCTCTTAGAAAACCGTGGCTTATGGGTGGTATACCACACATTAGTTGTAGAAGTATTAGGTAGCTATCGATTTAAATAATATTTATAGTTTATTACATAATTATTGATAATTATTGATATAAAAATTTAAGCTAAATGACAAATAAAAATTTGTTAATTTATTTTAGGGAAAATGTTTCCAAATTAATATATCATCACAAGAAACTGGTATCATATCGTTCAAAAAAAACGGAAACACAAAAGCTACATGAAAATAGTTTTTTGGCATTAGAAAAAGAATTGTTTGACATAGGGCACCCAAAACTTTATGAAATAATTGAAAAAGATAGAATTCGATCAAAAGATGCAAAAGAATGCGATATTTTGTTTTATGAAGACCAAAAAACTGCAAGAACAATGGTAATTGACAAAAATAGACAAAATATATCAAAAAGTTTATTCCAACAGAGAGTTTCGCAAAAAAAGGAAAGCAAAGGAATTTGAGCAAATGGAGGAATCTACCACAAAAAACTCGAAGTTAAAACAATTTTCATCAAATAGCAATTGTATTAATGGAAATCAAGAGTTATTTTTTTTAGAAAATTTTGATAATGATAAACAATCAATGATAATTGAAAAACAATCAACTAACATAAAACGAAATAAAGTGACAGTAACAGTAGATATTGATGAACTTATCAAAAAAACGTCAATATTTTGTGGGCGTTTTGGAATTTCTGTTGGAGTACAGACAGGATTATTAGCATTATTTTTAAGATCTGGAAATATCAATCTTAATGAAGTAAAACTTTCAAAGACAAAAGTAGAAAAAATAAGAAAAGATTTATATTTAAGTGAATCAGAATTAATTAAAGAAAAAATAAAAGAAAAATGTAAAAATAGTAATTTAATTTTGCACATTGATACAAAAAAAGTTACAGCTTTAAATGAAAACTATATTTCTGAAGTAAATGAACGTCTAGCTATTGTTGTTACAAGTCCAGACTGGGATTTAAATACAAATGGAAAGCAACAGGATGAGCTGCTAGGCATAGTTGAATGTCAATCAGGAAAAGGATATGATCAAGCATTGGCATGTTTTAATGTTATAAAAAAGTTTGGAATTGAAAGCTTTATAATTGGAATTTGTGCTGACACAACAGCATGTAACACTGGTTGTAATAAGGGTTGTATAAGTATTTTAGGAGAACTTTTAAATCGACCTCTGTTAAGGCTTCTTTGTAGAAAACATTCTCAAGAACGACATATTTTACATGCAATAAATGCAATCACTAAAACAGAAAGCAAAGGTCCATCAAAATCTATTTACACAAGATTCAAGCTGCTTGGCCAATGAATTATGAAAATGTTCAAAAAAATATGGATCAGTTATCAAAGTTTCCGTGGTGCAAAGTTAATAGTGGGAAACCCCATTAGAAGATATGGCTAAAAAAAGTTTATCTTTTTGCAAGAAAGCTTTGGAACTTCATACTTTCCCCAGAAATGATTATAAACATCTGTGTCAATATGTCATTGTTTTTCTGGAAGGAAGGGAGGCAGTTCCTGGATTTATTATACACAAACCAGCTGCTGAACATGAAGCTAGATTTATGGCAGATGCTTTATACATTTTGGCAATGAAGCTTACTCAACCAATCATAAAGTTTTTAACCCTTGAGGAAGAAATAGTATTTTCAAAGGCTGCAAAATATATGTAGCTTCAGTTTATGCAAAAAACTTTCTTCAATCAAGTCAAATTGCTTCTGCTGCTCATAATGATTTGTGTACGGTTAAAGAGATGATAAAAATGAAAGATTTTGATGCTGATGTCCCTCAAGCTTTTATTTCAAGCTATCTTAGACACAGTCATTATCTTTCTGAAAGAAACAGTTGTTTTTTGTTTATTTGATAAACTCTTACAATAAAGTTAAAGAAAAAGTTGCTCAGCAGTTATTAAAAACAAATTTACCTGAAGTCTTTAAACTTAAAAAGTTTAAGCCTGTAGAAATAAATGAAAATTCAGAACTTAATGATTACGTTGGTCAAAATTCTTGGCTAATATTTAAAATAGTTCCTTACTTATCAAAGTGGTTAGAGAGTCCACCTGATTTGTGGACTCATGATTCTGATTATAAAAATATGCAAAGGTTTATAAAGAGATTAGTCTGTGTCAATGACTGTTGTGAAAGAGCTATTAAATTGGTAAAAGACTTTATCCATTCAACAATTAAAGAGGAAAAGTTACAAGATATTTTACTGGTTTTGAAGGAGCACAGAGTTAATTTTCCATTTTTATAAATTTAACTGGTCCAAAGAAATACTTAATAAATTGTAAGAAAAGTTTTTATAAGAAAAATTTAACTGAATTTTTATGTATATTATTTACAAAACGTGTTTGTAAAACCTTTAGTCAAAGTATTTTACATTTTTAACAGTTTACTTTTATTTTTTATCTTTATTAAATACAATATTTGGATTACTTATTTAACAAACTTATTAAATGCAAATTTTATTAAGTTTTTTAATGAATATTTAAGAGTATTTAGATAAATATACAATTAAAAACATAGTAAAAACCAGGTCTTTAAAAAGAAACCAGGTCATATTTCAAAATGTGTTATCTCGAGAAATTTTAAATATTTCGAGCTCAAATTTTATACGAACCTTCCTAATAGTAGAGCCAAATCCAAAAAAAAAATTACTAGTTTTGTTGGTCTTCTATTGAATCAAAATACAGCAATTTAACGAATAATTGGTCAAAAATGACTTTTTTTAAACTATTCAAACCCTCAGGGAGGTCAGGAAAATTGAAATATTTTTAAAACTTTTTTTGGAATAGCCTTGTATATCAACGTAGAATGGGAAAATAAAGTGGCAAAGTTATAGTTTTTCCGACCCCTAAAAATGGACCTGCCTAATGTACACATATATATATATATATATATATATATATATATATATATATATATATATATATATATATATATATATATATATATATATATATATATATATATATATATATATATATGTATGTATGTACGCATATACATTTACATATACATATTATATAACCTATTAAAGTAAAAACAGTTTTGTTATGATGCTATCAAATAAAAGTCAGTCTAAACATATTGGTTTTCTTAAGTTACTCAAGCTGAGCAAACAATAATAACATCATCAAATAGTTTCAACAATGTAATTGGAAACTCTGTTGCCAAAATTCCATGTTTCAGTCTTCTTATAACTTGTTCAACCAAGATCCTTAAGTTAGCGATTTCCTTTGTTTTCTTTACTTCATTAGCGGTCATTTGAGCTGCACCTTTCCGACTAGGTGGAACAGTGTAGTAGATCAAATGTTCAGAACATTCAGTATTAACATTGAAACCTTTATCATACATTATACGTGAATATTTTGGAATGTAATCTAAATAGTTGCTGCGATTTGTAATTTCTTTATCTGAAATTGAATCTCTGCTTTAGAAACAAAAACTATTGATGAATTTGGAGCTACAGATACTAATATTTTTACAGTATTGTGATGTTTATATTCACTCCATGTTAGTTTCTGTAAGTCTAAATTTTTTGGTGTTTCAATGAAAAACTCGGTTCCATTGAAAATTGAGTGCAAGTCTGAATAATTTAATTTAAATCTGTTTGGCATTGTCTGAACTATAACATCTTTATTTGGAACAAAAACCATGTGCTTTAAAAGCGAACTAGAAGCTTTCACCCATGTAGAAAATATTGCACTTGCTAATCCTAAAGATATATTAAATCTGTCAGCAAGATCAGTTGTTAGTAATCTAAGTCTTAGCTTCATTAGCAACATTAAAAATTCATCTTTGCTGCATAACTTTCGTTTTGGTCCAAATACTTTAGGTCTTTTTCTAAAATTTCTAAAAACACCAGTAGATGTTTTTTTAGCACCTCGCCATCTCCTTTTAATTAATGGTGATATTGCACTATGTAATTCATGAAACACACTGACAGACATAAGACCAGTGTAAAAGTCACAAGATCTATCACTTTTTAATAAATGTTTGTATACCGGTAACTTGCAATAACATGATTTGTTTATATTATATTTATATAAAATTTTATCTGGTTTCATAGTAATTACTGACGTGGCTGTGATTAATTTTTCATATAAATTTTTATTTTTTTCAATTTCATGCTGAAGTTCTTTTTTAAGCTGTCAATTTCATTTTTTAATTCTTGATGCTCTACTACAGAACAACATTTAACATTAAATTCAACATAATCTGATGGATCATTATTTGAAATGGTTGTAATACTTGAAGACTGAATAAAGTTAAAATTGATATCATCAGCAACATCAGGAACTGTTTTAGTATTATTTATTGTTAGTGGAATTTGTGATTCTTGTGGTAAGGTTGTTTGTGACTCATAGTTTAATTTTCGAGAAGTAATTGCATTTAATAATTTAAGTCTTTGAGTTGCATCATAACCCAGATTTAATGAAGGATATCGATTTATAAATGATGGTGCCCTATCAGGAAAATGATCAGAACATACTCTCATTTTCGATTTTATTGTAAATAATTTTCCAGAACGTGATGATGTAGGACTTACACGATTAATTAATTTTCTCCATTTTTCTCTGAGCTCTGGTTGTTTTTTTGCTGTTGGAAATGCATGCAATCTAAAATAAAAAAATTTGCACATATATAAATAAAATATTTTATGATACAATTGATAATAAAATATTATTTAAATTGTTATATGTATGTATGTATGTATGTATGTATGTATGTATGTATGTATGTATGTATGTATGTATGTATGTATGTATGTATGTATGTATGTATGTATGTATGTATGTATGTATGTATGTATGTATGTATGTATGTATGTATGTATGTATGTATGTATGTATGTATGTATGTATGTATGTATGTATGTATGTATGTATGTATGTATGTATGTATGTATGTATGTATGTATGTATGTATGTATGTATGTATGTATGTATGTATGTATGTATGTATGTATGTATGTATGTATGTATGTATGTATGTATGTATGTATGTATGTATGTATGTATGTATGTATGTATGTATGTATGTATGTATGTATGTATGTATGTATGTATGTATGTATGTATGTATGTATGTATGTATGTATATGTATGTATGTATGTATGTATGTATGTATGTATGTATGTATGTATGTATGTATGTATGTATGTATGTATGTATGTATGTATGTATGTGTATGTATGTATGTATGTATGTATGTATGTATGTATGTATGTATGTATGTATGTATGTATGTATGTATGTATGTATGTATGTATGTATGTATGTATGTATGTATGTATGTATGTATGTATGTATGTATGTATGTATGTATGTATGTATGTATGTATGTATGTATGTATGTATGTATGTATGTATGTATGTATGTATGTATGTATGTATGTATGTATGTATGTATGTATGTATGTATGTATGTATGTATGTATGTATGTATGTATGTATGTATGTATGTATGTATGTATGTATGTATGTATGTATGTATGTATGTATGTATGTATGTATGTATGTATGTATGTATGTATGTATGTATGTATGTATGTATGTATGTATGTATGTATGTATGTATGTATGTATGTATGTATGTATGTATGTATGTATGTATGTATGTATGTATGTATGTATGTATGTATGTATGTATGTATGTATGTATGTATGTATGTATGTATGTATGTATGTATGTATGTATGTATGTATGTATGTATGTATGTATGTATGTATGTATGTATGTATGTATGTATGTATGTATGTATGTATGTATGTATGTATGTATGTATGTATGTATGTATGTATGTATGTATGTATGTATGTATGTATGTATGTATGTATGTATGTATGTATGTATGTATGTATGTATGTATGTATGTATGTATGTATGTATGTATGTATGTATGTATGTATGTATGTATGTATGTATGTATGTATGTATGTATGTATGTATGTATGTATGTATGTATGTATGTATGTATGTATGTATGTATGTATGTATGTATGTATGTATGTATGTATGTATGTATGTATGTATGTATGTATGTATGTATGTATGTATGTATGTATGTATGTATGTATGTATGTATGTATGTATGTATGTATGTATGTATGTATGTATGTATGTATGTATGTATGTATGTATGTATGTATGTATGTATGTATGTATGTATGTATGTATGTATGTATGTATGTATGTATGTATGTATGTATGTATGTATGTATGTATGTATGTATGTATGTATGTATGTATGTATGTATGTATGTATGTATGTATGTATGTATGTATGTATGTATGTATGTATGTATGTATGTATGTATAGCATGTTTTTGATCTCTTAAACTTTGTATATGGCATAGGTTCAGTATTTTCATTGTTTTCCATGATAAACCTTAACTGTTAAAACAATTTTTATTTTGACTTTTACTTTGCTTTTATCACTTTACACATTTAACAAATATATATATCATTGGTTCAGTACTATCTCTTGGTAAATCTGCAATGAAATCGCTGCTAAAATAACGTTTGTTTACATTTTTACTTCCATTTCTGCGCGCGCATAAACTTTATCTCGGAACTGTGAAAAAAGGTGTATTGACGACTTCATTTCAATAATTAGTGTTTATGCTGCTTATTCTTACACACATTAACTTTATATTAAAAAATTCTTTTCCATTATCACCGCTCTTTGTATAACAGCTAACAAATATGCATGGAAACCCCTTTGAAGACCAAGACATCAATGGTGTCCTTAGTAGGACAGCTTATATGTAACCCCATATTTTTGTTTGGGATTATATATTCATTAATGGTCATTGTTCAGGCAAACACTGAAAAAAAAACTTTTTTTTTAAATATTGTAATATAAAAATATATATAATCTTTTATTTATGTATATAAATCTATTTGTATTTGTGTCTTTCCCTTTTCTATTATTAATTTTTCTTTTTCCGATCGTGCATGTCCGGAATGAAATATGTTCCTAAACATGCTGATGAGCCCTGATATTGGACGAAACAATCATTTGTTGGTTTATATATTTATTATTGAAATGCTATACCAGAATGGTAGAAAGGAATCTACAGCTCTATACTCTTTTTATAAAAAAGAACACTTTTGTTAAAAAGTTTTTAAATAAAACTAAACATACTAGTTTCTCGCAGCAATAAGAAAATCCCTTTAAATCCTCCAGCCTAATAGCAGGAAGATTTAAAGGATACATGGGGGAAGGCTATTGGAGTGATTGTTCCTCCCTTGCCCCCCCCCTCCTTTTTTTTTTTTTTTAATAATGAGCACATTGTTTATAAACGTAATCAAATTTAGGAGGCTGTTTAGAAGGACATGAAATTTGGATAAAATTTTGTAAAGCAAATTCTATTTTTTGCACTTGTCTGCTTAAAAAATCATTAGACTCTATAAATCAATGCCTGGATTGTCGGAATCAAAAAATTGCCCCCTTCCACCTTTACTTCATAGTCCAAATCCACCCTTACTCCAGCCCTCGTACTTTTTTTTTTATTTGTCTTGTGGGCGTAGTTACGTCACTTACAACATGGCGTAAGGCGCATTTTTTTTGACAGGTAAATTAAAAAACCTGCGTCCGCCCCTGTATATTATATAAATATATGTTTGCATAATTTTTTATAATCATAAATAATAAAATATTATATTAACGTTGAAAACTTTTATTTATTATTTTTGAAATGTGCTAAATTGAAATTACATGTTTTTGATATGCTTAACAATTTTTATTTCATATTTTAGATGAGGAAAATAAAAATAACAAATATATTTATAAAAATATAAAAAACAATAATGATAGCATATTAACACTAGTAGGAACTTTTGAATCGTTTTATAGTAACAGAGCTCAATAAACAATTCATACAGCAGTTGTATAATTTTAGGCTACTAATAACATCTCTAAATTTTACAAAACTCCAATATAGCCTCATCTTAGTGTTGTCAAAAAAATGTTTTTTGTTTTAATAAAACCCTGATGCTGTCTACCATACAGTTATATTATAAACCTTCTAGCATACTGCAGAAGGTAGTTAAGAATTGAAACGTACATATGTTTTTCTAAAAAATCATATTCATATAACTAATATTTTTAGTAAACCTATTAGTAATAGGTTTACTTTGTTAAATAATATAACATAGTTTTTTAAACAGTATAATAATGTAACATTTTGAAAACATTTGGAATATATTAGGAATAAAAAAGCGCTCCATGGCATTTTTAATGTTTGCATTTTTTTATATATATTTTAGAGATAAAAATAATATTAAATGTTGTTTTTATGATTCAAAATATAACAAAAATGCAAACATTAAAAATGCACTAAAAAAGTTTTTTTATACATATATATTTCATCGTTTTTTAAATAAACTATTTGATTTTTAAGTAAACAAATATTGCTGCTATATTTTATTGAAGCATTATTGTTTAAAATAAGTTAAAACCATCTTTACGAAAGCATTATTCTTTACAAATCTGTCAAAACGTCTTAACGTAAATATTGTTTATAAATCTGGCTGTACTAGACATCCCAGAATCCCCGTTCGCTAAATTACAAGAAAACTTGCGAGTCCGTACACCACTGATTTCAAAGAAAGAAAACAACTTTAATTTAGCACTGGTTACTAGTACTTTTTTTTTTAATTGTTGTATAAAAAGAATGTTCTCTACAGAACATTCTTTTCGCTTAGTTATTGTATCTTTTTGATTACTGTGTTTGTTCTAAAAGAAATCGTATCGAACATGCTGTACTGGGTTATTTCCGTTTTGCTTATTGATGCTTTGTAGGGTTCATTATCGAAATTGCAAATTTCGAAAATTTTTGATTAAAACGTACCGAAATACTTCTTTTTTTTCGAAATCTATAAAAACTTATGGAAATAATCGACATGCCAAATTAATTTCGGAAAGTAAAAATGGAATTTCAAAAAGGAAAAGTTTATTTTGAAATAAAAAATTGAACTTCGACAAGTCAAATTAATTTCGAAAGAAAAATCAGAATTTCGAACGTGAAATTAACTTCGAAAAAAAAATGTGGATTTCGAAAAGTTAATTTTATTTCAAAAAAAAAAAAGGATTTCGAAAAGTGAGCTTAATTTCGAAAAGAAAAATAATAATTTCGAAATGTGCAATTAACTTCGAAAAAAAACCAAATTTTATTTGATAACCTAAAGTAATTTCAAAAATAAAATTAGATTTCGATAAGTTTATATAATTTCAGGAAAAAAAAAACTTTGGAGATTTAAATTTATTCCAAAAAGTAATTTTAATGCATTATATTTTATTTGCATAATAATATAAAAATAACCTGGTGCCTAAATAACTTACCACGGGGTGTTTCAGCAGGTAGACCTTTTATTATATATATATAAATATATATATATATATATATATAAATATATATTTATAAATATATATATAAATATATATATTTATATATATATATATATATATATATATATATATATATATATATATATATATATACATAAATATATATATATACATAAATATATATATATATATATACATAAATATGTGTATATATATGCATAAATATGTGTATATATATATATATATATATATAAATATGTGTGTATATACATATATATATATATATATATATATATATATATATATATATATATATATATATATATATATATATATATATATATATATATATATATATATTACATATATATATATATATAAATATATAATATATATATATATATATATATATATATATATATATATATATATATATATATATATATATATATATATATATATATATATATATATATATATATATATATATATATATACAGAGCCAAACAGCCTTTTTCTTGGTCTTTGAGAGTAAACTTCCAAACATGGAGCAAACGCCAAACATTTTTATGTTTATACTTATGTCAAATAAGGATGCTTTGCAAAAAATTGCGATGATTTAAGGCTAGGAACAAAAAAGCCCCAAGGTTTGGCCCCCTCCCCGCCCTGAAACGTGAGAGATAAAAATAGTCACAGGTCAAATATTTTTTGTACTATTTTCAACTAGACTTACATTCATTGACAAATTTTAAGTTTCACATTATTATCTTTTAAGCGTTCAAAAATAATGACTATATAAAATTTACAACCCCCTCAAATTGAGGGGGTTTAAACTTTATATGGTCATAATTTTTGAAAGCTAAAATATTTTACTACTAAATTTAAAATTTATCAATGAATATAAGTCTAGTTAAAAATAGTACAAAAATATTTCATCAACTTGTTGCTCTCACATTTGGGGCAAGGGGGGCACAAATTTTGGGGCTATTTTGTTCCTAGCCTTAAATCATCGCAATTTTTTGCAAAGCATCCTTATTTGACATAAGTATAAACATATAAATGTTTGGCGTTTGCTCCATGTTTGGAAGTTTACTATCTCAAAGACCAAAAAAAGGCTGTTTTCGGCTTGTATATATATATATATATATATATATATATATATATATATATATATATATATATATATATATATATATATATATATATATATATATATATATATATATATATATATATATATATATATATATATATATATATATATATATATATATATATATATAAATATATATATATATATATATATGTAATACATATATATATTATATATATATGTATTACATATATATATATATAAATATATATATATATATATATATGTAATACATATATATATCTTTGAGATAGCTAACTTCCAGACATGGAGCAAACTCCAAACATTTATATATTTATACTTATGTCAAATAAGGATGCTTTGCAAAAAATCGCGATGATTTAGGCTGTAGGAACAAAAAAAGCCCCCAAAATTTGTAACCCTCCTGCCCCAAACGTGAGAGCAACAAGTTGATGAAATATTTTTTGGGACCATTTTAACTAGACTTACATTCATCGACAAATTTTAAGTTTCACATTATTATCTTTTAGCGTTCAAAAATAATGACTATATAAAATTTACAACCCCCTCAAATTGAGGGGGTTTAAACTTTATATGGTCATAATTTTTGAAAGCTAAAATATTTTACTATGAAAATTTAAAATTTATCAATGAATATAAGTCTAGTTAAAAATAGTACAAAAAATATTTCATCAACTTGTTGCTCTCACATTTGGGGCAAGGGGGGCACAAATTTTGGGGCTATTTTGTTCCTAGCCTTAAATCATCGCAATTTTTTGCAAAGCATCCTTATTTGACATAAGTATAAATATATAAATGTTTGGAGTTTGCTCCATGTCTGGAAGTTAGCTATCTCAAAGACCAAAAAAAGCTGGTTCCGGCTCTGATATATATTTATATATATATATATATATATATATATATATATATATATATATATATATATATATATATATATATATATATATATATATATATATATACATATATATATGTTATATAGAGAGTTAAATGTATATATAGCAAAATAATACCATTTTGGTAAATTTAGTTTGGTGCCTAAAAAAACTAAAAGAATATAATTTAAAGAGGCACCATGATTCAAAAAATCTAAAAAACTTACCAGTTTCTTGACGAATTAGGGGAAAAAACAAGAAACAAATTTATAATTAGTTCGTTGGACAACAAGATTTGTTAAAAAGAGGCACAATCTTATCAGTAAATGCTACTGTTGCATGCTATGAAATTAGTCTCTTTAGTTACAAATTCTAAACCATTCAGTGACGGGGAAAGATTACTTTAATTTAAAATTATTCACACCCCTCTCTCCTCAATGCATTTTTTTTGCATTTAGTCGGAAAAATTTACCCTTTAAATAAGCCTGCAAATGTAGATCTTTTAGACCAGTCAGTCGTCGAATTTCAAAAAAACAAGGACCTTTTTTTTTACTTAGCGAAAATTTTAATTGCACCCCACCACGTGACACCTACTAACACCTGCCCTGGTGGCAGCTCAATGATTGAATACCGGTGTTTTTTCCAGACAGGAAAAGAAAATAAAGGCTGGAAAGAAAACAACTTGTCATTAATTAAGCTGTATGTAAAAAAAAAGCTCATCAGGTAAACAAAAAAGAATACAAGTGTTTTAAGTTACTAAGAATTATAAGTGAAAACAAATTTCAATTCAATTCGAACTCTTTTAACATTTTTTGATAAAGAAATGGTTTTCATTATTTGTTTTCTTTAATAAAAACTAGCTGCTTCAATAAGCTCGGCGCCAGCTGGTTCCGTAGCTCCGTATCTATTAAACCGGTTGAGCCTAAATAAGCATTCTGATGGTACCGATGTCGCTGGAACTGAAAATATTACCCGTGCAATTTGTGTCAAAACCGGAAACAATTTTTGATTAGCTTGGAAAAACTCGATGGAACTATTTTCGTAGCTCTGAAAGTATTGCAGACTCTAATCGTTTATTTCTTTTTCAAGTTTATCATTGTTTTCATTTCAATGACAACATGATTTATCTGTTACAAGTTCAATTAAGTTGATTGGCTTTCGTCTTCTGTTGTTAACGAAAGTAGTAGTATTTGCAAACGGTGGCGTTGACGATTGCTGAAATGTTTTTATGGTATTGTCAGTTGAGCTGTTTGATGAGTTTAAAGTGTTATTTAAATAATTTGTTCCAATTGTTTTATCAATTTGTTCGGATTCTTTTAGATGCATTTCATAAAATGTTTTTATAAACATTTTTGCAAAAATGTATTTAAAACGCCCTTTTAGAGACCTTAATAATTCTTTTCAAAAAGTCTTAACTAGTTCTGTAAAAATGGGTAGCGATTCAAGTATTCCATTTAATACAGAATACAATGTTGGAAACAGAAATGTTACTGTAACATACTTCTTTCCGCTAAAAAGTTTTGTCAGCTCTTTAATTGGGTTTAAAAAATCACATAAATCCTCCAGCACCATAAATTCGTTAGCAGTGGGAAGATAGTCTTTTATAAATTTTTATCATTTCCGACGCAATTTTATTAGTTAATGTAGATTCAATCATATCGAATTGGCTATTCCAGCGAATAGCTATATCTTGTACTAACTTTATTTTAGTTTCATACCGAAGTGTTTCTTGAACTTCTCTTAACTTTTTTTGTAACACCTCCGAATGCTTAAATGAATCAACAATGTGCCTAGAAGATGAAATTACCTTGGCGATTTCCAATTTGCCTTCGTTAATTTTTTCAATTTCTTTAACTTCACTTTCTGTAAATTCTTTATTAATTAAATTTCCATTACCGTCGTAAACCTTTACTTCGTAACACTTTGAAACATTTTTTAATTTTTTTACTTTTATATCTCTCGTGTTTAAAAGATCGTTAACCACAAGATTTAAACGACCACCAGCACATGGAATCTTAATAACATTATTATCAAATTTATTTACTGCAGAGAAAATGTTTGCACCTGAGTCAGTAACTAGTGCAAAAATCTTATTACTCATTGACCATTCACTGAAGATTTCGTTTAACGTATTAAATAAATATTCAGCTGTTTTCACTTAAGACATAAACCTAAGATCCAGGTTCGGTCAACCAGAATCATATTTTTGTCAATAAAATGACAAGTTACACCAAGGTAGCTGTTTTTCGTCACCAATGATGACCAAACATCACAAGTAATTGTAATGAATTGACGTCCCTTCAATTCTAGCATTAAAATTGATCTTAGATTGTCCGTAAATGATGGATTTAACTTTTTGCTCACCGTATATAGGCATGGCATTTTGTAGCTATTGTTCAACTCACTAACTAAATTTACAAAATCTGGATGACGTACTATCGAAATCGGCTGATCAGTACCAACAATAAAGTTCATCAATAACTTGTTTAATTTTTTATGACCATTCTCTTCAAAACTATTTTCATTACCGCTCTCAATATCGGATATATCGTCATCGTTGAGTAAAATTGTTGATTTTTTAGATATTTGTGAATTAATGCAATGATCAATTGATAAATGGGATTGCATTGAACTGGTCGAACTGTTGTAAGGTAGAATCTTATAACATAGGCTGCATTTTGTTTGATTTTTTTGGTCTTTTTCAAAATAAGTCCAAATTAAGCTTCGCTTTCTTATTCCTTTCTTAATAACGGATTAATTTGTTTTTGACATGTTTATTCAAACTAAAAAGCACGTAGTTTTTTTACTTGTACGCATACAACAACTATTAATAAATTAGTATCTTATGTTATTAGTAAATGTGTAACATATGTTACTTCATTAGGTTACCGAGCGATTAAGAAGAATATTATAACTTTAGTTACATTTTAGAGTTATGTAACAAAAAGATTGCTAAGGTATAAATAAAATTATTTGAAATCCTTGTAAATCTCATCTAAATAACCACTAGAGAGTAATTAGCCATTCACGTTGCAACAACGATTTCATATACTTGCGTTAGAGGCCCTTAGGGAATTGCACATTATAACTTTTAAACATCATAATTATATCATTTAGTAATAGCGCACGAACTTTTATCTAATCTTTATTAAATCTAAGGTTTAAACTTACGTTATGCAAATTTAAAATTAAAAAGTGTTTAAACTAGTGTTGCTATCAACTTTGACTAAATCGACTAAAAGTCTACTAGTCGAAATTAGTCGACTTTGAAATATCTAATAGTGGATCTAATCGACTTTGGATTATCTACTGTGAATCGACTGAAAATTCGATTTAGTGGAATAATAGTACTTATACATGCATTTAAAATATCTTTTTATTTGATTGAACTTTATAAATCTTTTTAATTTTATTTTGTTTATCAGAAGCAAATATGACTGTTGAATAGAATGTAGTTTTTTCAGAGCCGGAATATAATATTAGCCCCCCTTCCTTTCATATTAAATTAAAAAATTAAAATATAGTGTCTCCCTCCATCCCAAAGACCTCTCTCCTAATCCAGCACTAAGTTTTTTGTTTACTCTGTTGAAGTTCTATTAAGGGTTTGAGAATTTCAGCAACTTCCACAAAAATTATTTTTAGTTACCGGTACCGGTATCTGCGGTCACTTGAGAACAACTAAAAGTACTTAAGAGTAACTTATAATACACTGAAAGTAGCTTTACAACGTCTTCTGGTAATTATGTATGGTAATTAGAATTAAATTCCGCCTAAGTTAACAATTCGTATTGTTAACAGTAAGTAACTTGCCGAATCTTAGTTCTAACATAGTATCTAAAAAATAATATACAAACAATCAGGCCTGAAAAGAGGTTGGGAAAGATTCATTGGGTGTGTGTTTGTAAAAAAAATATTATTTTCATCTTACACTATTTTTGTATACTTTTTCTCTATTTTTACTATATTAACATTTTGTTTATATCATTTTTTCATTTCTTTAGTATTTTTATAAATAATAAATAATCAAAATTACAAATTTCTTTTTTCGATATCCCAACAATAAAATTTAAATCCAAAATATTGTTAGCTAGCTTCTGTATTTCTGGGTTTACGACTGATCATTTAACGAGGGCTCGCCAAAAAAGGTTTTTCCGCATGCCTTTTTGCATCTGCCTTTCTAAGTCACAAATTTTTTCTGACGGCCCTGCATTATTAAACAATTTCATAACATATGACAATAATTATTATATTAAAAAACTTTATAGTTATGTGTTGTTTTTTTTTTTTTTTGAGCAGTCTTTCCATGTGATTATTAAAAAGATTTTCATACAATATCGATCCGATATACAGTGCCAATCCGTTCCGTTCTTTAACAAGGGCTTTAAAGATAATTAAATTGTGAGACCATTCATATCTAAATAGTTTATTTTAAACCTTGTATTTACTTTTATTTTACTATTTTTGACTTATATTTGTTTTATAATTATCAAGAAATCAAAAGGACTTTTCCACAATATTAAATCATTTGGACCTAGCAAAATTTATCCTGTGTGGCGTCTATATTGTTTCGTTTCATTAATATTTAAGTTGTATAATTTAAAAGTATATAAAACAGATGTAAATTACTTGATTTTTTTTTGTTACTACCCCCCCCCCCCCCCTCACATTTCGACTAAATTGACTTTCAATAAAATTTGTCGATTTCAAAAAAGTGTTAGTCGTTCAAACTATAATTTCAAAATATAGTTTCAAAAATTTTAATATAAGTTCAAAAGTCGATTTTGGTTGACTTTTGAAAATATATTAATCGACAGTCGAACTTTTTAATAACATCACTAGTTTAAATATAGTTTAACCAAATATAGTTTTAAATTTTATTTTGAATAAGAAGTTTAAATTTTTTTTATTCAATATTCAAATGAAGATGCATTTAAGCATCTTTATTCAATAATTAATAAGTAAAAACTTGGATAAGTGAATAAGTAAAAATTTAAAAAATTCTACTTTCAAAATTTACAATTTAAATTGTAAACAAAAACACTTTTGTAGCTTTTGCTGTATGTAGGTTTTATTCACTTTGAGAGGGCTAACATTTTATATGAAACATTTCACCGTGTAGATGTCATTTGCAAATTAAGTCAATCAAAAAACTTTTCAGATCCCCCTCCTCCCTTTTCCTCAAAATGTCACGAAATATCAACCCCCTATCTTATCCTGAGGTTTCTAATCCCTGCAAAAGAACCGTTGGGGTTCTAATCCCTGCAAAAGAACCGTTGGGGTTCTAATCCTTGCAAAAATATTTCGAAGCAAATTTTAGAATTTCGAAAGTGAAAAATGGTTTCGATATTATTTTTAGAATTTCGAAATCTCAAAAATATTTCGAAACAAATTTTACAATTTCGAAAGTGAAAAATTGTTTCGGTAATATTTTCAGAATTTCGAAATTAAAATAATATTTCGAAGCAAATTTTACAATTTCGAAATGAAAAAATCGTTTTGATATAAAATTAATTTGTTTGAAATTATTTCGAACTTACCGAAACAAAAATAGAGTTTCGAAAACTTTTTTTTTATCGAAAATTCAACTTTCCGTGAGAACAACCTAAATGCTTTGGTCATTATATCAAACGCTTTAACAATATTTTAACCTGTAAAAACGGTAATACGTTTTTACAGGTTAAAAATATTATTATCCGGGGTTGAGTCGTATTTTATGTACGTAAACGAAAAAAGAAGAATATTTAAAATGAAGATATTAATAAAAATTATTGCATAATTATGCAACATCAAGATAAGCAAAAGAAAAATGTTTTATGTCTAATAATAAAAATCCGTTTTTAAAGAATATTAAAAACTTTTATCTTTTCTTTTTAATATATTCAACCTGATAAGTAAAAATTATGTTTTTTTTGTCACTGAATTTCTCCCAACAAACCTATGTAATGTATGTAATAGCATGTAAATGAAGCTTGTGTATAAAACCTTATAGCAGTGTGTTTTCTTTTATTGTAATTCTTGTCTCAATAGAACGAAATGCTCGTGTTATTGGCATTTTTTAATTAAAAAAAGGCGATAAAAATGAAATGTAAAATAATATTATTTTGATAAACTCTTCTTAAATTTTAGGTTTTATGTTTTAAAATGTAACGTTGTACAACGTTGTTTGTATTTTATGTTAACTAGTTTACATAAAATACTACGGAGCAGTAACATTAATACAAGAAATTCTGCTTTTGAAACATTTATTGTATAATGTTTTTCCTATAGATGTATAGGAAGTCTATATACTGGAAGGATTGTTTCTGTTTTTTTTTATTTTCATTTCAAGTCAATGTTTTGTGTATGGCAATTGACAGAATTATCGGCGTACTTTTTCCAACGTATTTTTAGGTGTTCAGTTTGTTGAAATGCAAACTATCACTAATTTTATTACCATGGGTAATAAAATTAGTGACAGCTTGCATATCACTAATACATCATATATGGCTTTGATATTCGCTACTGTGATAAAACATTTAATAAAGCAGGAGTTTGGTTATGTATTCTTTGGTTACGTTTTGCTCATTGGTTCCTCGCAGGTATTATTTTTTTATCTTATGTTAGTATATAAGCAATTTCGAAATATAAGCACTGTTATCACATTGCTTATATTTCGAATAATTGCAACAAGGGATGTCCTTTTTAATCAAAACCAAGATTTTAAAAATAGTTTTGTATTTTAATTGGGCTTTCATTTTTTTCCTGCATTTTTCCAACCGCATACGGTCAAACATTCAAAACCTTTGCTCATCCATTCACTGCAGTGCTCTTAAACTTATGACCTAGTTAACCCCCTGGCTCATTTTTTTCGACAATTTGATTGCACGAGAGTACAGTCACGAGCACCTATAAACAAACGCCCAGCGTTATAGCGCAAAATTTACGTTCTTCACAAAATCCAAATAAAGGAGACCTAAGTTTACACATTACTGTAAAAACAGTGTGGAAGGATTTTTTATTTTGTTTTATTCTACTGATATCAATGCTATCAATGAAAGTAATACAAAATTTAGTTATTCTATCTTTGTTTGATACAATTTTGGTTTATCTTTATTGTCTGGTCTAACGAAAAATTTCTTTTTACTTAATTAACTTGTAACCTTGATTTGATCTTAAATGCTATTAAGAGATATTTCATAAATTTTGTTAATGTTTGAGTTTTTCAGGTTTGGATGAGGCATATTTTTGTTTAAATTAGATTAAACTTAAAAATAAAGTACGGCAAAAATTATGTTATAAAATTTTTTTACGGTTTATTAGGGAAGGGCTCAAAATTCTATATTTTTTGTTTAACCAATTATTCTTAATTTTTTTTAGAAAAATTCAAAAAACAACAATTCAGTTTTTGCTATTTTTTGTGGTTGGCCTTTCCTACTTTAACATTTTAAAACATTTTATAACATTTTTAACATTTTAAAACATTTCTAACATTTTAAAAATATTTTAAAACTTAAAAACTCGAAACCTTTGCAGCGTATACTTAAAATTAAAGGTCTGCGTCTCGAAATGATTTTAAACTGTTTCGATTATCTCGATTCAATCGAGTATTTAATCGAATCGAAAGATTCGATTTACGGCGAGTTTTGTTCTCAGTATCGAAAAGCAGTTTCGAGACATGCTGAGTTATAGTCTCGAAATCAATCGAGTAATCGATTGATTTCAATATGTTTTGACACAAATCGAGAGATAACGATAATATAACGAGAGATAACGATAAGATAACGATAATATATAATTTTTTTTTAAAAACATACAAAACTTGCAAAAAATTTTTTGATGTTAATTTTTATATGCGCATCTCTACTTTTACTTGCGCATTAACTTGCAAATTTGTTTTGATTTTAAAAATAAACAAAAAAAGTCAACTAAGGTCACATGTAAAAGTTTCAATCAAATTTTAAAAGAGGATTTTTCATCTTAAAAAGTAAGAAATTGAGTTTTATTACTTTATATTCATATATTTTGTACTACAAATGGTTATATACGAAAATTTTTATATTTTAATTTTAAGAAATTTTATGGGTTAGAGTACATATTATTGAATCGTGATAGCAAATGTTGATAAGAGCAAACTATAGTAAAAAATACTAAAAATGTTGTGACATATTTTTCCATTTTTGACATATCCCATGGGAGAGATTTGAACTTTTCTTTCAACTTGCATTTGTGTGTAGTAGGGAAAAAAAATAATTTATGAATTTCATGTGTTTGTTTTATGAATTGTACTTAAGTTTTCAAAAAATGTGTTGCTTATTTGTCAAAAAAAGATTATTTAAGGTGGTACACCACCAAATACTCTAAATTCTTTAAAACTTGAAAAAAATAATCAATTTGATATTAATACAAAATTTATAAAATGAGAATGCTTTTTTATACTTAACTTTGTTTTGTCTCGCTTATTTTGCCTCGCTTATATCAAAAAACCCATCTTTTTGATGGGTCTATTCAAAACACAACATCTTGAAATATTTTAATGCATAACCTATGAAATTTTTTGCACATGTTTTAGACATGTAAACTAAGATAATGACATAGGGACTTTAAGATCATTTCATTACATCAATAACTATTGAATTTCTTCTATAGAACAGTAAAAAAAATTTTTTTTCAGGCCTAAAAATTAATAAATAAAGAGATTGGAGAATAATTTTTAAACTTTGAAATGTCATTTCCTACAAAATAATATAATAAACATTTCCTGAAAAATTTAAGTGATTTGCTTTACTACTTCACAAGATATCATGTTTTCAATAACACCATGTTATTGAAATGTTTCAATAACACCATGTTTCAATAACACATGTTACAACAACACGCAAAAATCAAAAACAGAGAAAAACGCAAAAGAAGATTTAATAACAAAAAAAGTAAACTATAAAGTATGAAAAACTAACAAAATCCAGCAGAATAAGGTTGGCATGGTTCTAATTGAGCTTCCTTATCATTAAACCTATTTTTTTGATGGCCCAACTTCTGTCGTTGGGATTTTGAAGTAAGTGAAGACTTAATTGTACATTTTTTAAATCTACATTTATCACGGTTAATCAATCCGATAGGAGTAAAATAAAATTTTATGCCTCATTATTGTTTTGTGTTAAACCGTGTTGGCACTTTTTAAGTAGTTCTTCACTGCTTAAGTCTTTGAATACAGGAACAAGAATATTTTTTATTGCTAATGGCAAGCTTAGCTTGGGTTTATATGTTTTATGTCAACTTATATGGTCACGTTGCCATTTACACCAGCTGGCAATAGTTCGTGGGCAAAATTGATGACGTATATTGATGTCTTTAATACCAGAGTAGTGAAAAGCACTGCCCATACAGCCTTTTTCATTTGATATATATTACCTAAATTTTGTATAATAGCCATACCAAAATAACTTTGTAAAAGGTTAAGTGCTTTATTGGTTAACCTCCCTTTTCCTGCTACTGGCTTTCCATCACACAATTTTTTTCTACATAGACGTTGACGCAGTACGCGACCACGACTTCCTTTCTTTTTTTGGATGTGCCCAATACATTCTGCTGTTTTGATCTCTATATCTTTGTATTGACATAAAGCTAATACTGCAGAATATGATGAGGTATCACCATCACCCAAATAAGTAGTATATTGTAAGTTATATTTTTCGACAGACCGATGGAAAATAGTAATTGCACCTGCACCTTCCATAGCACCAGATGATCTTTGATGATTAGCAAGACATTTATGGTTGGCTTTCCAATCCTCATATATTCTAGAGTTCCTTTTTTGTTTTTCCAAAGAATACATCCAAAACAAGAATTCATACAAAAATAATTGTTTTCGGAACTTTTTAAATTTCTCGGAACTTTTAACTTTCTCCAAAAACTTTGCCAACAGATGGAGTTACAGTCTTGAAACAATATATTCTTTTAATATTTCTTTTTTAAAATTTCTTAGCATATAATCTCTTAGCATATAATAGATAAACAATATGACAAAATTCATTGTAAAACTATTAACTTTTTAACATTTTTATGAAAACTTTAGCAACACATTACTGTACAATCTTAGAAATAATATTCGTTAGCATTTTATCATTATTTTAAGTAAGGTTATAAAGTATTTCTTTATTTTTGTTCATTGACAAGAGTAGATGATTGTAACTATTATTATTTTTAATTTCTATAATAAATTTGTTATTCTTAAAATGTCTCTTTATTTCTCGGAACATTTTGATTTTTATAAAACCGTTAATCAACAAATGGAGTTGCAATTGTAAAATAAAATATGCTTTAAATATTAGTTTATTAAATATTTTACTTAAAAATTATAATAAATGAAATATATATATTTAATTTTTTTTACTTTTAAACAAAAATTTTGCCAACACACAAATTAAAATTGTTTAAAAAGTATTTTCAATAGCATTTTACAACTATTCTATTACATTATGGATTATTACATGTTTAAAATTGCTAATTCTGTTTTTGATAATTCCATTTATCAATTTTTGGAAGGGCTTGTCTAAGGACTGGCCTCTTAATTTAATTTTATATCAAATATTTTACTAAAGTTAAGTTTCTACAAAAAATTACTCAACAGATGGAGTTGCAATCTTTGAACAAACTATTCTTTTAACATTAATTTCTTTATTAAGGTTAACATATTATACCTAATTTAACCTTAATTGTATGTATAAATTATTTTTGTTTATACTTAAAACCAAAACTTTGGCAACATATTAAGTTGAAATCATTACAATTTATAACTCAATGTAGTTTTATAAACATGTAAAGTTGAATACTATAACTTTAACTAATAATTACTTGACGTTCATCTATATTGATTCTCTTCATTTATTATATACTTTAGTTTAATAAAATTTATTACATAACAATTTGGTTGATTCTGAAAACGGGCTTGTCCTTGGGGACTTGCCCTATTTTAATTTTATAAATTTATAGCATAAAACTAAAAAATTATGTTTTCAACTATTGCACAACAATATGGCCAACAGAGGGAGTTTCTATCTTAAGTCAAAATAATCAATGCTGGTTTACACATGTTTTAGATTAGGGTTTGAAAAAATTTCTAAAAAATATTACCAAAGCCAACTTAGTTGGATTTGTAGGTCAATACCAATAACCTTTTTCCTTTACAGGATTTTTAGGTTGGTGTTCCTGAAGATCATCCTCGTTCTTTTCCACTTACTGTTAAGCCTGTTTTTAAAAGGGCTTGCCTTTGGACTTGCTCAATAAGAATAGTATTTTATTCTCGATATTCCTCGATATGTCTTGATTCGTATCGAATTGATTGCATTTCGAATCGAAATATCGAAATTAATCGATATCGAATCGATTGTCATTTTAATTCTTTTTTTTTCTCTCGATATCGAATCGATTGTCTTTTCGAAAAAAAATAAAGTTCTCGATATCGAATCGAAATCATTTCGATTCAAAATCATTTCAAGATGCAGACCTTTACTTAAAATTTATACAATTTAAATCTTCATTGGATAACCTTGAATTGAATGAAAGTTACGTTTAAACAATATTAAGTTTTATTCTTGAGAAAAAATTTAATTTTACTAGAAAATACTTTGTCATTAATTTTGCAAACTAAATTTAAATACCGCTTCAAATGAAAAATATTGCAACAAGAAAAAATAAACTAGTAAATTATTAAATTATAAACTAGTTAATAAATAAATCAAAATTAATGAACTTCTTTAGAAATCTCCCAGTAGTTGACAAATTTTATCATGAAAGTTGTCACGAGGGTTGTTTTTGTTCTTGTTTTTAATAAAGTTAACTAAAAATTTTCTTTTGAAAATTCAATTTGGAAAATTGTCCCATTATCAGTGCCGTAGCAAGGGGGACCTATGTCCTAGAGCGCCATTTTGGTAGGGGCGGAAAATTAGACAATTTTACTTTCAATATTTTAAGCTAGTTTATTGTAAAGGTGGCAATTTTCACTTATTTAGATTATTTATCTCCTCCCACTTCATCAATCGCAAGTTTCTTTCCTCAATGTCTTGCACGATTCATAACTTAAATTAAAAAATCTCCTTTATGTGATAATTAAATTTTGTAAAAATGCCGTAAAAAAAGATATTTTGCGCAATATAAAATTATTAAAAATATAAAGATAGCACCTCCAAAAATACCATTAGGGGCAGCTCACAAAAAACAAAAAAGACAAAGAGAAGAAAGTAAAAAGAAACTAGAAGAATTTAAAAAAAATGGTTTGTGAAAGACGCTGATAGTTTTGTTTGTGCATCCCAAAATGAAAATTTAGCTGAAAAAGAAGATTCGACTGAAATAAATCCATGTCAAATGCAGGCTTTTATGAATTCATCCAATCAAGATATAAACAAAATTCATTCTTCCTCGCCGTTATCAAATCAAGGTCTAAACAAAACTAAGGTTTTCCATGTTTCATCTGATATAGACAAAGCACTTGTTAAGAATTTTTTTGTAAGTGATAAAAAAAATATAACTTTGAACCATCAAATCCCAGAGAAGAAGGAAAAAAAAGATATTTCAAACACAAATTTTGAGCTAAAGGATCCTGCCACATGGCCATAAATAACTAATCGAGTCAGGTGTTTTTAATTGAAAATGGAACTGCGCGGGAAACCAGAGAAACCTTTCCATCAATTTCTTCTTCTGATACAAAAATAAGACATTTCAGTTCAAAGTGGTACAAAAAGATGCTTGCCAATGGTAAATCGGTGAAAAGGCAATAGTTGCCATGTAGCAATTTAAAAGATGCAACATTATGTTTTAGTAGTGTACTTTTTTCCTCAACAAAAGCTAATAAGTTGTCTGATATTTCTAAAGGATTTAGTGACTGGAATAAGCTTAAGCCCAAATATTCCTGAACATGAGAATAGTCCTGAGCATAGAAAATGCTATGCAATTCGGAAGGAAATTTAAAACTTAAAAAAAGGCCAAACTTTAGGCAATGATCTTCAGAGAACAATAAACCGAGAAGCAAGCAAATTGAGGGACATTTTAAAAATTATTATTGATGTCATATTATTCTGTGCAAATTACTGTCTCTTAGAGCAAATAATAATTTAGCTCTAAGAGACAGTAATGATGCAATACGGGAACAAAAAAGTGAAATCTTTTTAAGTATCCTAGAGTTGATTAGTCATTAAAATCCTCTATTGGCAGACCATATTGCTACAATAAAAGCCAAAGAAGCTGCAGTCTCATATTTTTCACATCAAATTTAAAATGAAATAATTACACTTGTGGGAGAAAAAGTTAAAGGAGAAATCCTCTCACGAATTATAAATACAAAATATTATTCCTTGCTTTTCACTGTACACCTGATGTTTCTTATAAAGAGCAGCTGAGTGAAGTGATAAGATATGTTCTTATAAAAAATGGAATGTGCGCAATAGAAGAAAGTTTCGTGGATTTTATAGAGAGCCATCAGAAGACTGGAAATGGCATTGCAGAAGAAATCCTAAGAAAACTGAAAATTGATGGATTAAATATTGCAGAGGCCAGGGCTATGACAATGGAGCAAATATGGCTGGAAAATACAAAGGAGTTCAAGCACAAATTATTAATATCAATGGACTAGCATCTTTTGTACCGTGTGCAGCCCATACTTTAATTTGATTGGCGTTCATGCTGCTGAAGTCTCACCTCTTATGGTTACATTCTTTGGATCTATTAAAAAAACATTCACATTTGCTCCAATTCTACATCAAGGTGGGAAAACCTGATGAAAGAACTCTCAATTTCAAAAAAAGGTCACTGTAAAACAAGATGGTCATCAAAAAAAGAAGCAGTCGCTTCCCTAAGCAATCAAGTTGTGGAAGCTTATATTGTTTTACAAGACATGAGTACAAAAACAACTTTAAACCATGAAACTGTTGCTGGTGCAAAAGACCTACTCAAATTGTTCAATCTTAAATTTCTTTGTTTATTGAACCTGTGGACTAAAATTCTTACATCAATTGACAGAGAAAATCATGCAATGCAAGCCAAAAAAAATTCAATTAAGATAGCCTCAAAAAAAATAAATGGGCTTGTCTCGGCTATCTAGTATCTCCGAGAAAGATATGTGAAAGACATCATAGAATCTGTCAAACAAAAAGCAAAAACAATTGACATTAACACAGACTTCTCAATTAAACGAAAGAGAAAAGTCAAGCGTATGATGTTTGATGTGGCTGATGATGATAGCATTTTAGTCAAACCAGAACAAGACTTTGTCATTGAATGCGACTGTGTGTTTGACAGCATTATCACGCAAATGCAATGGCGATTTGAGGCAATGTCCAAAGTATCATTTGACTTTCCATTTCTCACTGGAAAACAAATCTTCCTTAAATCTGTTGAAGAACTTAAGCAAAAAGCATTTAGCCTAGCCCAGAAGTATAAAAATGATATGGATTCTTTGGAACTGCAAGCTGAGATTAAGAGTTAAAAGTTTCAGGCAAAGCTACGATGGAAGCTTTGGAATATAATAATCCAATTGAAATATTTCAATTCATACACTCGTACTCTGTTGATCGCAAGTAATTTTTGATTAATTAAAGTTTACTAAAGCTTCTTTCACATGTTGAAACTGTCACTGGAAGAGTAAAAACTTCCCTGAGTGAAACTTCAATGTTCGGAAATGCATCTGTTAAAGAGTACGAGTGTATGAATTGCAATATTTCAAATAGATGCATATCCGAATATTGAAGCTTCACCCAGGATTTTTCTTACTCTTCGAGTGACAGTTTCAACATGTGAAAGAAGTTTAGTAAACTTGAATTAATCAAAAATTACTTGCGATCAACCATGGGACAAGAACGTTTATCCAGTTTGGCTATTATTTTTATTGAGAATGAAAAAGCAAAGAAGGTAAACTATGACCAAATTCTAGATAATTTTGCATGCATAAAAGCACGAAAAGTCAATTTCACTTAATGTATATTAAACTTATTTGTTATTGTTAATAAATTTTTAAGTGCAAAAGAATTTTTTTATTGGGGTTGTTTTCAATTATTTTGTTACTATCTCTCAAAGGTTCAAACCACAGTCTGTAAACGTGATTAGAAGTTACTAAATTAGTGTTTTGGAGAAGGGAGGTCATTTTTAAGGGTTGGTTATTTTTATGAGGGGGTGGCAGGGCCATTTTTAGTGGGTAGGCGCCAAATATTCTCAAACCCCTGGTTTGAGAATATTAAAGTTAGAACAAGTGACAGGAACAGCTGAGATAACGGGTTTGCAAAAAGTATGCAAACTTTGCATTGGGCGTTCAAGAAAAAACCTATCCTAGCTTGTTTAAAATTACAAGGCAGCCCATTTACTTGTGAATCAGGTGTCAAAGAATATATTGAACAAGAGAAAGATCTGTTAAATGCCGAAAACAATTGAAGAAGGGGATGTTTATTTTAGGAATAAAATAGATCCACTCTGCAAAAATCCACACAAAAAACGACGTTTTATGTTTACAGAAGAATAAGTTATTAATTTAGGTTGGCTTAATAAATTTCAACGTGGAAAGTCCTAAACAATCCACAATCATCTACACGACTTTTTTTTTAGTTGTTAAGGTGCTTTAAGAAGAACTTAAGGTCTTCTCACAAAGCAACGTGGAAGAGCAATTTAACTAGGAAGTTCACATCTACTTCCTTACCAACGTTGTTTAACTGGCCAGAGCCAACATCGAACCTCAGACCTCTTATTTTCAAAATAAAGCTTCAGTCACTGCATCACGGCTGCAATGAAATTGTTTCGCATTTTCTTTAGTAATTGTTATAAATTGTTCCTTATATGAACTAATTTTATGTATAATGCCTAATTTTCTGTTGTATTTATAACTATACAAAATGATTACGTATTTTATTAATATAATGAAAGAAAAATTATTTACTATGGATTCTACTTTAATAATAATGGCTTCACTCAAGTTAACAATCGATTGTTTTGTCAAAATTAGAAGTTTAAATATATGTAGCGAAAAAAAAATATTAAGTAATTCAAAATCAGCATAAAAATTAATTAAGAAAAAGTGGTTAAACAACACAAAATCTAAAAAAGTTACTTTTGGAACCTCTTAGGTTTATTCTAGTTAGATTAAACGTTAGGGTGAACAAATAGCAACCAGCAATTGAGGATGATGTAGTAATGCGGGGGTGTAATATTCAGTAAGTTTATCTATAAACATCAAATTGCCCCATTGTGCCTCCATATCAGCGAGGCTCAACCCAGCAAATGATTAAGGTAAGTTTTGTGTGTATGGGAGCAAATATCAATAAATAAAGGACGAGAGATGATACTCGCCTAATGATTAATACACTCCTGTATTCTACAACCTGAACTATTTATTCGAATAAGTTTAAATTTTGATTATCTTTTTTAATATTTTATATTTACTTTTTATATTTTGCTTTGATTGATTGTTTTTGTAAACTTTGGTAAAGTTTGTTTTGTTAATCAAGTCTTATATAGACTTATTATCTGATATAGACTTGTATTTATTATTTGTAAACAAATGCGGTACTTAGAGTCTGGAAACAACAAAAACGTTTATGATTGAACATAGAATGGTTAAAATCTGAGTTGTTAGTCCTTTAGGCCAAAAATGAAGACCTTGTCCTTGGTCTTTGCCTTGAAAATTTCGGCCTTGGACTTAATTGTTTTGGCCTTGACCTTTAAAAAAAAATACATAAAATTAAAGAATTAAAAGTTTTCATTCTTTATTTTTATGTATTTCAGTTTTCGGTTTTCATATATATCTTACAAGTATATTTTCTAATTGACTTTTTCTTAATGACGATGAATTCTTCGCCAATGTTTGTGTAGGCCATAGCCTTGAGACTTTTATTCTTGGCCTTGACCTTAAAAATCTTGGCTTTGATCTTGTAACTCTTTGCCTTGGTCCTGGACTTAGCCTTGTAACATGTGGTCTTGGTCTTGCTACTTTTGGCCTTGTTAACAACTCTGGTTGATACCATTTCCTACGTATGCTCGAAATTTTGCCGGTAAAACATTAGTTTGGTAATGCGGTTTACCTAAAATTATGATTAATAAAAGTGGAAATACTTTTTCTTTTAGTAGGTTAATCTTTAGAAAAGTAAAATGAAAATAAACTAGATTTTGAGGTGCACTAAAAAAAACTTATTATAGAAGTTTGATTTCAGAATCTCTTTAATCGGAAATAAACGTTCTGACTCAACTACGCCTGTATAAAATCTTTATTTTTGAATTTACTTAAAGAAGAAAAAAAGTTATAAAAATTAGTAAGTCATAATTATGATAGCAGGAAAAAATCCCCCCCCCCCGGAAGTAATCCCTCCCTAAAAAATCCTCCCCGGAAAAAATCCCCTTGAGATATAATTCCCTGAAAAAAATCCCTGGATGAATTCATAAAAAATGGCTATTTTTAGTAAAAATTTTGAAAATTGCTAAAATGAATGCTTTGAATCCTTAAATCTCCCTATTTCAATATGCGTTTTAAAAAAAAGTCGAAAATCCAAATTTTGATCAAATTTGCCCTTTTTGAAAGACCTTAGCAACGACCTTAGCAACGCTTTTTCTCCAATATCTCCTTAACCAAAAAAGCAATTAGCATCAAATTTTTCTAAACAATGGTCGAGACGTTTGACTTCTCCTTAAATATTATATTAGGCTGTAAGTTGTACGTTTATGTTTAAGTTTATGTTACCACATATAATAACAATAAATTACTTTATAAAACTTGTTTTAGCTTTTTTGCAACTTTTTTTTTCTCGCTAAATCTTAATTTTTCAGAAAAAATAAATTTTCATAGAAAATACATTATGGGCTGAAATTTTGTAGGTTTAAAAATGAACATATTAGGAATGTTGTTTTTGAAGCAAAATTTTTTAATTTTTTTAAAACTCATTTTTATCATGTTTCGGTCCGAAACTTCCCTTAATTTTTATATCTTAAACTTTATATGTCAACATGGTAAAATTAAAAATGTTTTAAAAAAATTCTGTTTTCATAGACACTCTACATTAAAGATTTCCAATTTTCAAACAATTTTGACAATTTTTGAGTTAGTTATATTAGATAAGAGAATAGGCAGTTTTGGGGGTAAAATAACACTAATTATGCGCATAAATAATCACGTCATCAATGAAAAAAAATTTTTTGTTTGCTTTATATTTTTTTTGTTCATTAACAGAAAAGAGATAAAGTCTATTGATAGATAGTTTTCAATTTTTTGTTAAAAAGTTGCCTTTACCCTGGTACCACCTTAAGGCAATTTACAAATTATTCGAATTCTTTTATTTGGAATTAGTATGATTTTATCAGCGTAATATGTCCAAACAAGAGCTTTAAATGCATTAATTTTTTTTGCTTCAAAATTTTTAACATTAAAAGAAATTTCTTTTTTTTTACTTAATTTTCAAAACCTTTTTATCACTTTTGCTCATCGGCGTTAACATGAATTTAGTTAAAGTCTTTTGAAAAAGTGCCTTAACCCACTATAAATTCTAGAACTAATCGGTTCTGCCGTATATTAACTACATATAGTTGTCAAAATACAATATTTCTATTAATTTTCATAAAAAGTATAGAATTCCCACCAAGAAAGAGCTCATAATTAAGAAAAATTGCCAATAAAGGATCAGAACAGATCATATTATTAAAATATGATGTTAATTTTTGATCTTATTTAAGATTTGTTTATTTAAGATCTTATTCAAATTTGGACAAGCGATTGTGATTTTAAGAAGATTTTTTTTTGAAAAAAAGAATCTTTGGTATGAGTTTTTTCGCTACAAATATTTATATTTTATGATACAGCAAAATTTATCATTAAAATTTTTTTTTGTCTTTTCATAATTTACAAACACGATCATATAACGGAAATATGTCGTAGTCAACAAAATTTCATACAGACGCTATAATATTTTAAATTTGCCTTAACTACACCGAGTGGTCAAAATAACGTTTTTTAGAAGCGTAATAAATCTATAGCTTAAGAAAGAGGGGGGGGGGGAATTAAATTGTAAGGATTGTTTAAAACATTAAGATTTATATTAATATCATTTGATAGGGTAGTAGAGATTGTTAAAAATATGATAGTTATACCTTAATAAGGACTTCTGTCAGATTAGGGAAAAGTCAGGGATATCAGAAATCTGCAAAAAAATCAGGGGATAATCAGGAAAATTAGGGCTAAATTTTGGAAAAATCAGGGAGAAATCAGGGAAAATGGCTCTTCATCAAACTTGCACAATTTAAGTAAGTTGCATATATATATAAATATATATATATATATATATATATATATATATATATATATATATATATATATATATATATATATATATATATATATATATATATATATATATATATATATATATATATATATATATATATATATATATATATATATATATATATATATATATATATATATTTGTAATATAAAACTTTATTCAGCAGATAATTTTATGAACTCTTGATACTTTTTAACGTTAGTTATATTTTTGTTTATATTTTTTCAATTGAAAGAGCATTTTTCTAAAAGAATTTAGCTCTAATTTTTGTGAAATTGAGTTTGGGTAACATGAATTAAGTTAGGGAAAACAGGTAGAGGATCAGAGTAATATAAGGGAAAAAATCAAAAAAATTTCCTTAAATTTTTGGCAGACACCCGGTTAATATTGAGGCATGCAAGAAACCATGATTTTTGTTATCAAACAAAGTGGTCTTTCTTTAAAGATTTAAATAGCCGCAATAAAAACAGGGATTTTAACAAGAAATATTACTATAAATATAATGGATGTATAAAAATAAGAAGAGAATGGTTGTGTTATTCAACAACAACAAAAAATTTGTTACTGTCAACAGTGTTGGCTTTTTGATACATTCAACTGTGATTTAGGATTTGAAGGAGGAACATCTGATTGGTCACATTTAACAACAAATATTGAAAAACACCTAAGAGTCAAATTAACATTAAATTTCTTGTGAAATATACTTTCAATAGAAAACTAGTTCAGAAACAGATATTGTAAGTCAGAAAGAACTTAACAATCCTGTAAACTATTAGCATAAATTGTTGCGAAGTATAGTAGATGTAACTATAACGCTTGCTATAAATAATTTACTTTTCCGAGCCCATAGGATTACGGAAAATACGAAGCCTCAAGAAGTAGGAACTTTACAAGAAAACTTTATACAAATAATAAAATTAGTTTTGAACTATGACGTTATTTTAGCCAATCTTTTAATAAAACCCAAAAGCATTACTAAATAAATGGATATGTACATTCAAAACGAACTAATTAATTCGGTTGCTGAGGAAATTAATGCCCATATACAAAGGGAATTAGAAAAGGCTGCTTTTATAACAATAGATACAACGCAAGCCCTATCAAAATTGCAAAACCAATAGAGTTGCAAATAAAGGAAACTTTCTGTGGAAATACTCAGGTTATTGATCAAACATCACAAGGATTTGAAACAATAGTCTTGAAATTTATAGAAAATTTTCCTGGTCTATTAAAAGTACGTGGTCAAGGTTACGACGGGGCTGCAAATATGAGTAGTAGCTATTTAGGGTTGCAAGCAAGAATTAGACAACGAAACTCCGCTACCAGATTTGTGCACTGCTGCTTTCATAATCTGAGCTTGGTGATCAACGAGAGTGCAACCAATGTGCAGTAAATCGGGCAATTTTACGAACAGTTGCAAAAAATTTTCTTTTTTTTTTTCAGTTCTGTTAGATGTTGGGCGATGTTAATGGAAACGAATCAAACTAACTTAGCAAAAATATTAAAAAGAGTTTGTCTGACATAATGGTTGTCCCGCACTAAAGGTTCTTGATGCCCTACGATCTCGTCTTTTTGATGTCATTAAAATACTGACATATTTTTTTTTAAATCATGATGAGCAACGTGAAGCTAAAAATTTGGGTAATTTTTTGACCAATTTTCAACAGTTATTTCAATAATACTACAAAGTAAATTACTAGAACCCTTAAATATAGTCTCGAAAATGATGCAAGGCCCTTGTGAAGGTATAGAGAAATGCTTTTATCACTCCTAAACCAATACCGGACTTTAAGGAATAACTGGGAGTTTGTTAAAAGCGATTCTGTTGCGTTATCAGCTATGTGGAATATTGAATCATCTTTTCCTCAAAAAAGATGATTCAATTCAAAAGTTCTTTGTTGAATTACAAATAGATGAGCGCATTGAAAATAGTGATAAACGTTTCAAAGTAGAGGTGTGTTATAAAGTAATGGACATAATTATTAATCAATTATGTACATTTACGAAAAAGTGTACAATTATGTACACTTTTTCCACTTTTTCGCACTTTTTTTTTATTGTGGCGTCATCGGATTAAGATATTCTCGAAGAATCGGAGGTGTTACAATTGGAATACCTCCCCAACATTTCACCTAGTTTTGGGTCTCAACTGCTTTGATGTAAAATTTGTTTCTTTGATCAATTGAAAGAATTTCTCGATTTCCTCGATGAATGTCATCGATGGACAGCACTCTTCTTCTTATTCTGTAACTTCAGGTGTTCCTCAAGGTTCCATCCTTGGCCCTATACTCTTTTTAATTTACATTAACAATCTTCCAGATATTCTCACATCAAAGGTGGCATTGTTTGCTGATGATACTACCATTTATTCTTGTCGTAATAAGAAACCAACACCCTCTGATTGCTTGGAGGGGGCATTTGAGCTTGAAAAAGATCTCACTTCTGCTACAGCATGGGGCTCACAGTGGCTGGTGAACTTCAATACAGATAAAACTCAATTTTTCAGCCAATCGTTATCGCAATAATTTATATCTTCCTATATTTATGAACAGTAATGTACTCAATGAGTTATCCATTCTTCATCTTCTAGGATTAACTCTTACTTCCGATCTTTCTTGGAAACCATATATCAAATCAGTTGCAAAATTACCATCTGCTAAGGTTGCATCTCTTTATCGAGCTCGTCACTTTCTTACTTCGGATTCTATTCTCTACCTCTATAAATCTCAATTCCGGCCTTGTATGGAATACTGTTGCCATATCTGGGGCGGATTTTCTAATGATGCCCTTTCTCTTCTAGACAAGGTGCAAAAACGCATTGTAAACATAGTTGGACCTGCTCTTGCAGCCAACCTTCAACCATTATTACATCGTCGTAATGTTGCTTCTCTTAATCTATTCTACAAATACTATAATGGGCATGGCTATAAAGAGCTAGCGTCTCTTGTGCCATCTACTAAAATTCATTTTCGTGTTACTCGTCATTCAATTAAGTCTCATCCTTTTTTTGTGACTGTTCCTAAGTGCTCCAAAAACGCTTATTCATCTAGTTTTTTTCCTTGAACATCAGCTCTTTGGAATTCGCTTCCTTCATCTTGTTTTCCTGATTCATATAATTTGCAATCCTTTAATAAAGTCCGTCAATCGTTATCTTGCTCTACAATTTTCATCTTTTCTCTTTCTGTTGCTTCCAACTTTAATTAGTGGCTGCTTGCAGCCTTGTTGGAAGCGAAGATGTTTAAAAAGAAAAATGAAAGTATTTGCTTCTATGAACCAAATTGTTGAACTACTTGAAAAACTTCGTTCTGCTGCAGCAGAACGAAGTTTTTCAAAACTGAACTTAACATAAACATATTTAAGAAGCAGCATATCACAACACCGTCTAAGGTCTGTGGCCACTATATCGATTGAGAAAGCAATAGCTTGTCAACTTGATTTGGATAAAGTTGATCAATTTGTAAAGGAAAATGAAAGAAAAAAACAATTTTAAACTATGTGCTAGAAATAAGAAATGTCAATAAGTTTTAAATAAATTTTAATTTTAAATAAATTGTTATTTCTATAAAAATATATTTTGGACAATAAAATATATCTTTTTTTGTCCAAATTAAAAAAATGTAAACATATACAGAAACACCAATAAGATGATTAAACGCATGGCTTTTTAAAAATCAGAATTGCAAACCTAAATCTTTTCTTTATTTCTATTGGATTATTAACATCAGGATTGCCATCTAAACCCATTTTGGTATCTTCAAATTGGACATTAGGAACATATGAGGTTTTTCTATTCCATATTGCATATAACGCCTATGATTTAAACACAATTTTTTTTTACTTTTTTTCAAATATCTTCGAGGAAAGTGGGGGCGCACTAATTTTACTTGCACGTAGCGCTAAATATGTAGCTATGCCACTGGTTTTACTTCTTTTGTAAATAATGTTTATTAAATTTTGAAATAGTTAGTCAGTATAAACATTTAATATTGAAGAAATAATTATTTGTACAACGATTTAGTTTTTAACATTTTAAATAAATTTAGGTAAATCGAATTTAGAACGAACATTTAACTTTCAAACGTAAAAAGATATTTGGTTGTAAAATTCACGAGTATTACATTTGATAATTAAAGTAAAGGAATACGTTTCTTTAAAATCAATTCAAAGGTGACGAAATAAAATAGCAACTATAATTTTAACTTTTAGTGAAAGTCCTTAAAAACTATTTGGATTTAATTTATTGTTAACAAAGGCAAATACTCCATTAAACTTAATGGAGCTTTTGTCAAACTAGTTTTTTAAACAATAATAACAAAAAAAAAAGTCTTAAAAAATATTTTTTTTTAATTTTGTTTAAACATTTTTTCAATCTTGTTTAAACATATTCGAATAAATTACTATTTAATATTAAAATTAATGGAAAATAATAACTTAACTTTTAAATTATTTATTGACTTACAAAAGCATTTGGAACATTTCGGAGTGATAAATAAAATCTATAATCGGATAAAAAGCGACCTCACCGAAAAAAAAACAATTTGTTATTAATATGCAGAGTTGTTAACAAGACCAAAAATAGCAAGGCCAAGGTTATGGCAACATGCTCCAAGACCAAGGCCAAAAGTTTCAAATCTGTAAAAAAATCGACGTTTTTTTTACTGCCTTGAAACTTTTGTCTTTGACCTTGACCTTTTGCCCTTTTGTCTTTGACCTATTTGAAGATAATATGAAAGCTAAAAAATAAAATATAAATACATAATATAAAATATATAAAATTCTTAATTAATTATAAATTCTTTATTTTTATGTACTTATAATTCTTATGCACTTATAATTCTATGTACTTATAATTCTATTTTTATGTACTTATAATTCTTTATTTTTATGTACTTATAATTCTTTATTTTTATGTACTTATAATTCTTTATTTTTATGTACTTATAATTAATTAGGAATCAATTCTTTATTTTTATGTACCCCCACTTTTTTTCTTAATTATTTTTTTTTTTTTTAATAAAATTATAGTTGTACAAGACTTTTTTTTAAAATTAAAAATTTTGCCCCCCCCCCCCCCCATCCACTTCGAAACCCGTGTCATCGGCCTTGCATGTGTTTAAATCTTTTTTAAATTTTAAAATGTTTCAACTAATAAAAAATGTTAAAACAAATCATGTAGCTTATTATATGGATGTATTAGTTTCCCGTTAACCAATCATGTCATTGATTGTTGTTTTAAAATGGTTAGTCAAAAATGGCAATTTAAACCGTGACATTAAACACAAAATTGAGTTCTAATGCTTTAAAGTAAACAAAAGTAACTCTTTTAAAAAAAAATCAACTGCAATACAATTTTTAAAATGAAAACATAAAAAAGTTCTGAAATTATTAAGAAAAGGTGGAAGGCCTAGGCCAAAACGTTCAAGGCCTAGGCCAAAATGTTCAAGACCAAGGCCAAGGTTAACAGTTTCAAGGCCAAGACCAAGGCCAACGCCTTAATTTATGACGGTTGCCTCCCACCACACACACACACGCCAGAATCTGAAAGTCCTAAAAAATCTTAGAAATGAAGACCTTTTTTTTTTTTTTTAGAAGACACAAATGTAATACATAATATAAAAATTTTACCTAAAAATCCGTTCCATTTTTGTTTGGAAAAAAATGCATAAAACACATTTTTTTTGGCTTCATTTAAAGATACCATTTTTGTGTAATACGTGAGCATGCTCATTTTCATCACAGTTTAAGTTGCTATTTTTGATTTGGTAGCCTTCTATTTAACATAATAAAAATCCTTCAAACTGAAATTTAAAGACGCAGTTAAAATTATATAAATCGAAACACATTTTGGAATTCAATAAACTAAAAAACAACTTCTTGGAAATAATTAAAAGTTGGAATTAAAATTAATTGAGTAAAAGCAGGTAGAATAAAATGGAGGATAGAATTAACTTTTTATGACAATGTTTATTTATTTGCTCTTAATTATTTATTGAATTAATTACAAATACTTTTTGATATTTTGTAGAAAATCTTTTTCTGAAATGATATATAATTTGAATACAGGCAAAAATTTTTTTTTTTAAAGTGTTAAATTTTCGGAAGCTTAGTAGGGTATATGAGGTATAATAGGTAATTAGGTTGTTTTTTTGTTTTTTTTTTTTTTGTTTTTTTTGCAATAAGCTTTCAAGAAGAGCAGACGCGTTTTTATCTGTTTAAAAAAAACAAAACTGTTTTACTTAAAAAAAATAAAAAATAAAAAACTTATTGTTTGTTAAAACATTATAACAACTGGCAGTTACACTTGCATTAAAAAAATGCTACTGGAAATGTTATTGGAATTTAGAAAAGAAACAGAGGCGATGCTGAAACAACACGAAAAAATATTTGTCGAAATTTTAAGTGCAAACACGAAAATCTTCAAAGAGCAGCTTGATAAAGTCAAAAAAATTTTTAAAGAAAATGCTAACCAAATCAAAACTTTGGTAAAAGATATTGAAAACGTAAAACTATCTTTAAATTTTTAAGAACTTTTCGATAAAAAAAATAGCTAAAGTCTACGAAGTAAACAACGAACGCTTTGAAAAGGAAAGCATTCTAGCGGAAAATAGAAACGAAAAATACAGAAAAATCGAAGATTCGCAGAAAAACCAAAGAACCGAAGATTACGAAAAAAAAATCTGCAAATTGATGGAATTACCAGAAAGTGCAAAAGAAACTTGGATTAAAACCGAAGAGAAAATTCAATCATTTTTATCTAATAAATTAGGACTGAATGGAGTTGAAATCGAGCAAGCTCATCGGACCGGATTGAGAAAGGGATGGACGTCCAAGAACAGTTTTAATTAATTTACTTAGACACAAAGATAAAGCTAAAATCTTTCAAGAATTGCACAAATTAAAAGGAACATGAATATAAACGCAGATTTTTTGCTCGATACCGTAATTATTAGGAAGAGATTGCTGACTGAAGTCAAAAAGATGTCAAAAAGATGAGAATGTTGCCATCATGACAAAATCATTAATCTAAAATATGCTTTCATTAAAAATAACGAAAACTTATTAGTAAAACTAAAAAAAAAAAAATATGATCAACCTCATAATGAGCTGTAGGAAAATAATTTTTAACATTTAACATAACAGAAACCAATATATCAAACATTTTAAATATGTCTCGCAGAGATAATATACTTATAACAAATGACATTGATCCTGATGTAAACATTTTTAAAAAACTTTCAATTGAAACTAATTATTTTAATGTCAGTGAGGCTTCTAGCTTTCTTAATTCTTCATCATCTTGTTTTTTGCTGTTAAACCTAAATATCCAGAGTATGAATAAAAATTTTGATAATTTGAAAATAATATAAGAAAATTTAAACCATAAATTTAGTGCAATATGCCTAACAGAAACCTGGTTTCAAAATGGAGATGATTTAAACTAAACTTTTTATTTATCGAGTTATAAATCAATTCATCAAGCAAGGAAAAAGGGAATCGGTGGAGGAGTGAGTATTTTTGTTAAAGATTCATCTATTTTCAAAAAGATAGAAAACCTTAGCATAAATAATGCAAATTGCAAGTCGTTAACTATTTAAACAATCAATCCAAAAGCTAAAAATACTTTTATTAACGCTCTATACAAACCACTCAATTTCAATTTCGAATTATTTCAAAAACATCTGGAGCGCATTTTACCTGACACAAGTAAAAACATTTACTTAACAGGTGACTTTAACATAAATCTTTTAAATACAAATTCCGATTCCAACGTCAGGCGCTTTGTAAATACACTTCTTCAGCACAGTGTTATACCGCAAATAAACAAACCGACGCGTGTAACTCCTTTAACTTCTTCAATCATTGACAATATTATAACAAATAACTACAGGATTTGTGAAATCGAAAGTGGTATCATAAATCCAACGATGCGAATAATGCTTATGATCTTTTTATACACTTTTTTTTAAAACAATGTGAAAAAGCTTTACCAAAGACCAAGAAAACAATTCATTCAAAAAATCTGCGTAACCCTTGGATGACAAAAAGGCTTAAAAAATCATCAAAAAAAAACAAAGGCTCTACGATAATTTTTTAAAGAATAAAACTTTAAAAAATGAAACTAAATACAAAAATTCTTTTGAAAAATTAAAAAAACAAAGTAAAAAAAAACTATTAATCCAATCAGCTCAAAAATTTAACAGAAAATGGTAGAAAAAAATGGGATATAATAAAAGAAGTAACTGGAAAAAAGAAACTAAACATAAACATTGTTTTTCAAGCGTTTACAAACAAAAATGAACACAGATGTTTTTGACAGAGATAAAATTGCTGATATGTTTAATAAATTCTTTATAAACGTTGGTAAAAATTTGCCCGAAAAAATAATTTCGGGAAGCAAAACGTTTAAGACCTTTTTAAAAAAAACACACTCAGTTATGAATGAGTTTGAAATATCCTCGGATGAACTTCGAACAGCTTTAAATTTACTAAAAACCAACAAAAGTCGACAAAACCAATGCAACTGTTTTGAAATAAGTATTTGATATTATCGAATTGCCTCTTTTAATAAATTTCAATTTATCCTTTAAAACTTGTGTTTTTCCTGACCAATTAAAATTAGCAAGAGTAGTCCCTATTTATAAGAATGGCGATGACTCTTTAGCATCCAACTATCGGCCTATATCAATTCTTTCTTGCTTTTCAAAGCTTCTTGAACATATCATGCATAATAGATTATATAACTATCTTGGAATAAATAGTATTCTGTATAGGAAACAGTTTGGTTTTTGCAAGAGCCATTCAACATATAATGCAATAATTGAATCAGTTAATAAAACTTTGAATGGTTTTGAAAATAATGAATATACTTTAGCCTTGTTTATTGATTTAACCAAAGCATTCGATACAGTTGACCACGAGGTCCTCCTATTTATCAGCAAACTCCAAAAATTTATATGTTAATACTAATGTCAAATAAGGGTGCTTTGCAAAAAATTGCGAAGATTGGAGGCTGGAAATAAAAAGGCCCCAAAATTTTGGCCTATCCTGTCCCAAACATGGGAGCAACAAATATGAAAAATACTGAAATAATTTTTCCTATTTTCAACTAGACTTACATTCATTGATAAATTTTAAGTTTCATAGAATTATCTCTCAGCGTTTAAAAAATATAAAATTTGCAACCCCCTCAAGTTGTGGGGGTTTAAACTTTATTTGGCCATAATTTTTGAACGCTAAAATATTTCATCTCAAAAACCAAAAAATGCTGGCAAATCAGTTTTTTTGCCTCATTCAAATAAACTTGAAGTGTTTAACTGGTTTTTCTTGATTGTCATCCTTCACATATTAGTTTAGAATTAAAAGCCTTCGAATAAAGTTATTATATTTTGGCGCTTGCCTACTCGCTTACGAGGCATTTTTGAAAGCCTTTAGAAGTGCCTTTTGAAAGCCTTTGAAACAGTTAAAGGCGAATGGAAGCGAACAGTAGACAGTTTTTAACTAGAAATAAATTTCAATCGTTAATAAATAGACTGCTTCCTGCCATGTTTAAGGAACTTAATGAAAAAATACTTTTAAACCTGAAAAAACTCGTAGTGGCTTTAGCAGTAGTGGTTTATTTCCAATTGATCGATCAAAAATTTGTTCTGAAAAAACTGCTTTGCAAAGTTTTTGAAGCTGTTGAAGAAGAGAACATTAATAGTTTATTTCAGCCTGTAACCAATACACCTAAAATGTGGAATGTCTAACTGAGAAGTGTTACTTAGAAGTTTAAGTACGATAAATGAAACAGCTCAAAAGGCAGGAAAAGATATCAACCAATCATTTTTAATGTTGCTCAAAGATTAACTTACAACTTTAGATAATAGAAAAAAGAATGGTGAAAGAATTTAGAAATATGACCTCAGTCGATGCTATAGCTTTTGACAAAGCCGAACAAGAGTAAAAAAAAAACTAATCTAGACAAACAAGCTGCCAAAAAAAATATCTAGTGAGCAAAAAAAAAGAAAGGAAAATGCAAAAAAAAAGGAAACGAAAGTAAAACGTTTGAAAGCAACCAGCTAAAAAAAATCAAGACTCAGAAAATATTATTTCGATAGAAGAGCCCGTTCGTTTATGTTATTCTGGTGGTGTTGATTGGGTTAGTAGCACAGATGCTCAATGACTTACATACGAATAGTTGGTCTTGCGTCTCTAGTGTGATTGATTATTATCCTACTATGGAATTTATATGCATGAAATGCCAATAGAATATTTTATGCCATAACATAACTAAACAAATCCATTTAAGTAAAATATTTATAACAGTTTCGTTAATTAATTTAATAAGTTTATGCTTGTGTTTTTTCTATTTTGTATCTATCTGGAACTAGGTTCACAGTACTCTAATTCCGAATAAAAACAAGTTTTTTAAAAACTTTTATTTTTTTGAAACTTAAAGTTAAGTAATAATTTTTTTATATCGTTCAATTCCTTGTCGTCTTCACTCGTCTTCTTGTCGTCAATTCGTCTTGTCGTTACACTAATTTCATTGTTTTTATTTTTTCGAAACTCGAGTTTTGAAAAAATAAAAACAATAAAATATGTAATTAAATTTTTTTTTTAAATATCCGAAAGTGGGTGTTTTGACGGTAATTTTTTAGAAAATGAAAATATTGAAATAAAAACTGCTACACTCTTCTGATATTACTGCTATGTAAAGTAATGTAAAACGAAAAGTTGATTTGACAAGTGTAATAAGGTTTTCAATGTGTTTGCTGTGAGTTTTTAATACCGGTATTGAACAGTTTTGAAAAAGTGTCAGTGACCAATTTAAAATTTTAAAGAAATATGGAAATTATGGGAGTCATATTTTGTGTAAAAACCAAGATCATTTTTAAGTACAAATTAAAGTCCTTATCTTTTTTTCTAACAATTAAACTTATCACGGACTCATTTATTTATAGTAAATACATAGTTACATTGATTAAGTTACTTACGGCCTTTGCAAAATGCTTTGTAAATGCCGCAAACTCCTGCTTTACAGGATTTTTGTATATGATTACCAATCAACGGGTTTAAGTTCAAACCTGCCTCAGCTATGAAAGTGTTATAGGTATGGATATTGAATGTAACTCAGGGTTACATAAATTAATGTAATAAATTTAAAAAGTAGAGTTAAAATATAGTTGTTTTAATCACCTAAATAAATTTTTCTGAAAAACGCACTAACAAAAAACACAATATAAATTGTATAAATTTCTTATTTGTATCCAGAATCGTTTTGTTTCCATGACAACAATCCCGCAGCAAAACAAGTTAAGCTAACTTATTTGTCTGTTGAATATTAAGTTGCAGTTTGAAAACCAAGTAGCTCCAACCTCTATTTTTTATGTTTGGGTTTGTGAAATAACCATAAATCTAAAATACAGAAATAAATTTAAAATATATATATATATATATATATATATATATATATATATATATATATATATATATATATATATATATATATATATATATATATATATAAATTTAAAATATAAAAAAACTTAAAATATATATAATATAGAAATAAATTTATAATGTATACAGCGGAGAAAATAGAATTAGCCTCACCATGTGCTGATCCAATATTTTGTAAATCTGTAAACAAGTTTGTGCGGTACAACTTTTGTATCCACACACATATAATTACTGTTACAAACAAGAACTTTTTAGATTATAATATAGCTTAATTAAATTGCGGAACATTTGATAAAACCATAAAATGTATAATACTTGATATTTGCGGTAACAAATAGAATTAGCCTCATCAATAATTATTTTCAGTTTACTTGTATATTTTGATCTGGTGATACGCATTTGTGAGTTAGTTTTTTATTATTATTTGTAAGTTAAACAAAGACTGTGAAATCAGTGCTCATAAAGTTTTTAACATTTGGTTTTTGATACCTTTATTTGAAATGGGACGTGGTAAGCGTTTAACAAATGAAGAATTAGCAGTAATCAAAGCATACAAAGATACAGGCTTATCTAATCGGGAAATTGCAAAGAAAATTAAAAGATCTCCAAAAGTGGTTAACAATTACTTCAAGATTGGCGTTAATTATGGAGCCTATAAGGGAAGTGGTGGCAAACGTAAAATTGATAATCGTACTAAACGAGTTATTGTACGTCGTGCTGCTGCTCAGCACATGACTGCATCTCAAATTCGTGCTGATTTACAATTACCTGTATCTGTTCAACGTGTGAGACAAATCTTACATGAAGATCCAAACACAGTTTGGAAAAAGCGTAAACCAAAACCAAAACTTACTGCTCGTCATAAAAAAGTTAGATTACAATTTGCGAAAGAACACATGTCTTGGCAAGAAGAGTGGCATCAAGTTCTCTTCAGTGATGAAAAAAAGTTCAATCTAGATGGTCCTGATGGCTATCAATATTACTGGCACGATCTTCGAAAAGAGAAAGAAACTCGGATGAGTCGTAACTTTGGGGGTGGAAATGTTATGGTTTGGGGGGCTTTTTCCTTTGCTGGAAAACTTCCACTGGCATGGATTTCAACAAAAATGAATTCACAGGACTACATTGACTTATTAGAAATAAGTTTACTTGAACATGGTGAGGAATTGATGGGTGAAACTTTCACTTTCCAACAAGATAATGCTACTATCCATAATTCAAAGCTTACAAAAGCTTGGTTTAGAGAAAAAAATATTCACGTAATGGAATGGCCCGCACGTAGTCCAGACCTTAACCCAATTGAAAATCTATGGGGAATACTTTCTAGAAAGGTTTATGAAAATGGAAAGCAATTTGAATGCACTTTGGAGCTGAAAACTCGTATCAGAGAAGCTTGGAATGAAATATCTATAGAAACTATCCAAAATCTTGTGACTAGTATGTCAAACCGCATATTTGAAGTCATTAAAAATTCAGGAAGCTATACTAAATACTAAATGAGCGAAAAAACAAAATATTTTCTTTATTTTTTGTATATAACGCTAATGAGGCTAATTCTATTTTCTCCACAAATTGAATATTTTTAATTTTTTTTCCATTTGGAATTAATTAAGCATACCAATTTATAAACTTTTTAGTTGTAGTAGAAGTAACAAGAAATAAAGTAGATTTCATAATTGTTTACCTGCAATTTTTGTTAAATTAGAACAAAAAATAAAGGTGAGGCTAATTCTATTTTCTCCGCTGTATATACTTGAAAATATAATTCTTGAAGGGTCTTAAAATTCTAAATTGTGCTATCGAGTGCTGGAACAAAAAACGATCTTCAAATACATTCTTGAAAAAAAAAATTTCATGATGATCTTGTTTTGTTTCCTAAATGTAACTGCACTTTATTTTAATTTCCTTGTAAAATAGTGGTTAACTAAAGTATAATAATAATTACTTTTAAAAAATGTATATTCTGATCTAGCTAATAATACAATACAATTTGAAACAGTTTTCAATTGCAAAATTGTTTCTTTTTTGCGAATAATAATTACGGGGTTGTTGTAATGATTGTTGTACATGATTTTTGTATTGACCTCCGAAACTAAGGAAACACATGTTCAAATTTACAAAGAGAGTATATTATGCTAATTATCATTTTAGTTTTAATACAAAAAAATGATGCTGTAAGTAAAATAAGATGTAGGTAAGAAAAATATATATTAACACATAAGTATACCATAAAAAACTGCAGAAAATAAAAAATAAGCTACAATTACAACTCGAAAACTAAAGAATATACCATCAAAAGCAAAACGGATTTGTAATTGATGGCATATCGATTATTCTTCGCTTTAGTATATCTATATGATGCATAGAACCAAAAAGTTTGTCAATTTGAATTTGTTTTTTTTGTGACCAGGCAAATTAAAGTAACTTAAAATTCTTAAGGATTTCTAAACCGACCATGCAAATGTACTTTATCATGAAGTTGTTTCCATATATTCTCAATATGGATTTAGATCAGGAGATTGAGCAGAAAACCGTTTTACAGTGATTTTATTTGAATCGAACCATGCTTTAACGAGTTTTAGTGTGTGTTTTAGAACATTGCCCTGTTGGAGAGTCCACCGTAGAGGCTTATTTCCATTTACAAACTGTCAGTAGTTTCACCAGAACTAATTTGTATATGTAATTGCCCATTGAACCTTCAACATATTTATGTTCCATTCTGTCGTGTTTCAGGTTTAATTTTGCTTTAAGTTTCTACTAAACAAGATTAGGAGTATTTTATGTTATACTTATGACTAATTATAAAATTATTGTCTTACTTATTTAAAACCACAATTCAAAATGAACAATTTATGATTGCTGTGCTCTTTAACAATTCTTTGATATTAGGATTAAAATTTCCCAATTGTTGCCTGTTTTTAAAATTATATTCATATAAAAAAAAACAGATACAAAGATATATAAATTAAAATTGATTTATAATAATATAAATGTAAAAGCACTTTCTTTTGGAGTTCATTTAGTTTTAGGGGACAGTGTGCGCATATATATATATATATATATATATATATATTATATATATATATATATATATATATATATATATATATATATATATATATATATATATATATATATATATATATATATATATATATTTATATAAAAGGTACAAGATTTTTTTAAAAGTTTATGTAAAGAATAATTTACTTCTATATATATATATATATATATATATATATATATATATATATATATATATATATATATATATATATATATATATATATATATATATATATATATATATATATATATATATATGTAAGGTAAAGAAAAAAAAGCTATATAAAATTTTACCCAGGAAAATTTATGCATAATTGAAAACAAGGAGACCTTTGCAAAAAACTGCAAAGATTGGAGGATGGGAACAAAAAAGCCCCAAAATTTACAAAATGGTGTCAAATTTGTGCCTCAGAAAGTAACTCAATAATGCAGCATTGTCAAGTACTCTCAAAAATGTTGATCTTAGCATTCAATAAATATTGTCCATCTTAATGGCATTAGCTTTGAACAGTATTCAAAGAAAAACATCTTAAACCAGTTTTATCTATTTTTAGCCCTAAAAAAATTACTATGTAAAAAAAAAGACTAGTTGATGTTTCTTAAGATTATTCCAACATGATTGTCCTTGCATAGTAAGTGGTAAAGACTTTTATAGTAAAAAAGTCTTTTTCAATGATTATTTTCAACATTTAAGAGACCATCAACAACTCAGTGACATTAAATAATCGCTTAAATTAAAAAAAAACTAAGTAGTTGCAGAAGCAACTTTTTACTTGTTTTAATTTAAGTTTTATCATTTTTTAAAAAACTTTAATAATTATGAATAGAAATTCTTTGAATTAACAATGTGTATTTCATTTAACTGTTTTCAAATATTTATTTTTTATTTTGCTTTATTGATGGGAATGTATATACATCAACTGGCTAAATAGGTAGAACATGTAGGGAATGTGCATATATTAACTGACTGAATAGGTTGAACTTGTAACGAGTGCCTATACACCAACTGAAAGTTTTGGTTCGGACTCGCGATTATCACTTTAATGAAAATTTGTTTATAAATTTAAAACTTTTTCTGGTCTGGTTTATTAGCTTTTAAAAAACAAGCTAATAAAAGAAAGAATGTTGTAAAAATTGCTTCAAAAATTTAAAATGTCAAGTTTTGAAAAATAAACACCGCATTGCCTGACACAATGGTTAATTATGCAACTAAATGATTTGTTTTGAGTAGCAGATTATTATTTATAAATCTTAATTTAGTGACAAGCATTAAAAAGCCTACATTGATTATATTAGTTATTGAGAACAACATTTTGTCTTGAAAATTATCATCACATTGTTAATCAGAATGCAATAACTCAAGCATTCTCTTTTGTAATAAATTAAACTTATTTATCAGACTATTAAAACACCCAATAAGATATTCAACCAAACTAACTTAATTACTGGGTATAAATAATCAGAAATCTTTTCAATAATTATATACTTTTACACAATACACTTTTTTCCCAAGTAAATATGGGTACATTGAAATTCTTTCCTATCTTTATGTTTTCCTGACACATACAGTTTTAAGTTTTATAAGTCTTCTGTCAATTACTTTTTTGCTCTTCAGCTCAGATCTTTGTTTTCTGTTAACTCCAAACTTACTTAGTGGTTGCTTGCAGTCTGGTGAGTGTGAGTGAATTTGCTTACAAAACAATATAAAAAAACTATTTTAAGAAATTATTGAGAAAAATCTTATTTATGATAGAAGAATACGAAACATTTGTTGCATATCATAATTAATTTTGGGACTGTGGCAATTTCAAATCAGCCATTTAACAATGGAATTTAAAGGAGCGACTACTGATACTCATAAACTTGATGGGTTGTTTAAAAGAAATAATATAAAATAATTATACTTCACAATATAAACTATTTATAAGGGAGATAAACCTGGTAAAAACTTCAAGAAAAGTAGGAACCTCATTGTTAATAAAGAAATTGACTTTTGAAAATTAATAGAAACTAAAGAATATAGTCTTTTGATTTAAATAAATTTATTATCTTATTTTAATACTTTTTCTCTAGGTGATTTTAAGATTACATTTATTTCCAAAGAAAATTAGATTTTAATTTATTAATGCAATCTTTTTAATTTTGTGCAGATAACTTGATTCATATTTTAGAAACAAATCATTCTATTGCATCATGTCTATTACAAGAATTAAGCTTAATCAATAGTATAATGGCTGCAATTAACTTAATATAAGATGTTTTAACTCGGTTTAGAAATATCACTTTGATTCATTTTATGCATTAACAAACAGTATAATTTTAGTCTCACTTTGCCTCCTCTCTCTTTGTCTATTTTATGATATAATTGAACCCGTCATTTCGAAAAGGGCACAAGTCACACTTTTTTCAAATTTCACTTTTTAATGCCATTTTTTTTATTAAAGTGTTTTACATATTTACTTTAAAGGAGACACATTTTCATATACCACAAGTCAACTTTAAATGAAAATGCAAATTAAAGTCTGATCGAAAATGGCACAAGTTCCGGGACTTATGTCTTTTTCAAGTGAAACGAAGCGCAATGAAGTGACGTAATCTCACTTTATTTGTTACAAAAATGGAAAATCGTGAGCTTGCTGAAAATGCATATACGTCTAGAAAAAGAGTGTCTGGTATAAGGAATAGTGAAAATTACGAACATGAAAAAATAAAAAAAGCCAAAATTGCAGGAGAAGCTTATAAAAACCACAAAAGAAATGATGTGGCACCAAGACAGACGGGTGCTTCTTGCAGGTTAGTTTTTTGTTCTATAATATATAATATATACTGTATTTGTTCTCAAATTTTTGTTTATTTATTCATGTTTTACCACCAATGATTGGAGGTAAAACATCTTGATATTTAATTATTGTAATATTACCTTAATAATTTTCTTTATTTACAGATGTAGTTCAAAATGTATGGAGCTTGTATCTGAAGATGTTATGAAAAGTACAATTCAGTTTGTTAATAAATTTGATAGTAAAAATGCCCAAGACATATACTTGCAGTCATTGATTGAAAAGAAAGAAATAGAGAGAAGACGGTTTAGATCTGAAGAACCTAAGAAAAAAGAATTTTCCTTTATTTATCACACTAACATTGAAGGTGTGAGAAAAAAAATATGCAAGAAAGCTTTTTGCAGTATGCATAGAATTTCTATGAAACAAGTTAGACGTTTATGCATTTGCTTAAAAAAAAAAGAGCAGCCTATGGATCACAGAGGTAAATCCCAGGCATCACGATGCAAAGCATTACCTGGTGATACATTAACAAAAATACGTGAGCATATCGAATCCTTTCCTGTTAAATATGTGCACTACTATAGTAAAGATGCTTATTATTTGGATGCTTATTATAGTACATCTTATTATTTGGATGAAAAACTCAATGTGAAAATTATGCACACATTATACGAACAAAAATATCCAGATCATCCTGTTAAATATAAGTTTTACCTTAAATATATCCAAGAAAATTTTAGATTATCCTTTGGTAGAAAGCAAGTTGATGTTTGTGGACTGTGTGAAGAGTTAAAAATTAAACTAAAAAACCCACACCTTAATGACAATGCAAAAAAAAATCTATCAAGCAAATATTGAGATCCACAAAAGACAAGCAAACAAATTTTACAAAAAAATACAGGAAGTTGAAACTAAGTGCAAAACTAATCCAAATGTGTATGGGATTGCATTTGATTTTATGCAAAATTTGCCACTTCCACATGTCCCTGTCCAGGAAATATTTTACCTACGTCAACTATGGCTGTATGAGTTTTGGATATACGATTTTAAAACTGGTAAATCAGTATTTTGTTCATATTGCGAAGGAGTTGCTAACAAAGGTCCCAACGAAGTATGTACCTTTGTGCTGGATTATATTAAAAAAAACATTGTCAACGAAGCCAAGGAACTGCACCTATTTTCTGATGGTTGTGCAGGCCAAAATAGAAATCATGCCATGATTCGATACTTTTATCACTGGTAGCTGAACTAGGTAGCAATATAAATGAGATACAATATTATATACCAAAAAGAGGTCACTCATTCTTGCCAAACGGTAGAATGTTTGGAACAGCAAAGCGACATATTCGAAAAAATGACCGGATTTACACACCAACAGAGTATGAAAATCTTATAGCTGCGGCAAACGAAAAATTTGAAATTAGAAGGCCTAAAACTGAAGATATTATTGATGTAAAAAAATGGTGGCCAAATTATTATAAGAAAGTTGTGTTATCTGTAGATTCCTATGGAAGAGGAGTAGCCAAGGACAAAAAAGTAACATTTGGTATTTCAAAAGTGTCACATTTCACGTTCTCTAAGACCACACCAGGTTTAGTGATAACACGTGAATCCATAGATTCCTTAGTCAGTTATGATTTCGAGCTATTACAAAGGATGGGTACAAGACCGACCTTACCATTAAGTAGTACTCCTGCATATGCTGGAAAATTGCCAATCAATAAAAAAATAATATCAGATTTGAAAAAAATAAAAAATATATTCCATATTCAATAGAAGAGTATAAAAACTTCTATACAGAGCTTTTTGCATGGCCAACAACTTCGACAAACAATGAATTCCAGGAAATAAGTGATGATTAACTAACAATAATTGTTTTAATGTAATAATAAATCATTACTATCTTGATAATCTTGGGATTTTTATATATAACAAAGTGTTCATTTTGAAAAAGGCATAAGTCCATAAATTTAAATTAAAGATATATGTATTATATGTTGGTTTTTTATAATAAATAAAACTCTGAAAATTTTTGTATGCTTTTTTTTTATCTACTCATACATTTAGTTTCTTTAGCACCATAGACTTTTTTTCTAAAAAACTTGTTTTTGTTGATCCTGAAAAGTTTGAATAAATGGACTTGTGCCCTTTTCGAAATAACGGGTTCAATTACTAATGGCTATAAGTAAGTTCAAAAAAAGCCATCTCCTTAAGAAAATGCTGAGTACTTAAAAATAAATTTTAATTTCAGACAAAAAAAAAAGATTACAAAAAAAGTTAATATTTTATGAAATTATTGTACTGAAAGTTCATCACCTGAAAATGCCTACATGTTATCGAACTGCTAATAACAAAAACTGTAAATAACAAATTTTTTTTGTTTCAACAAAAGCAAATCTAGCAAAGTAAGAAACTATATTGAAGAAATAAATACAATCTCATTATAAAATTTCTCAATATCAATAAATTTAAAAAGAAATTAAAGTAGAAAATGGAAGTTAAAATTAAAAATTAAAATTAAAACGAAATAAAAAAATTTTCAGCAAAACTAAAAAAAACAAAAACTTAACAAAACTATTAACCAACATATATATATACATATATATATATATATATATATATATATATATATATATATATATATATATATATATATATATATATATATATATATATATATATATATATATATATATATATATATATATATATATATAGTTTATAGTCAGATTGATTTATTAGAAAATTTATTTGATGTTTATTAGCAATCTTTTATAACTTTTAGAAATAATTATGAAAGCAAATATAAACAATTTAGATAATGTGACTTAAGTGACTTGATTTTTTAAATATATTATAATATGAATCCGTATTTAACTGAAGAATTAGTTGCTTGTGCAATAGAAACAAAGCATAATCCTAATGTCATAAATTACAAAACTAGACTCATTAAAGAGCTTTCGGAAATAAATTTAATTTCCAAGAATACAGGATTCTTACCAATTTAATGTAGATATGATGGATTTTGTACCCTTAACTAAAAGAAATCTTGGTTATACAGTATAAATGGTATTTTTTGTTTGTTTTGAGCTTTATGAAAATTTAATTTAAATAATATCACAAAATGGGCCTAGATGTTAGATCTATGTTAGATTTTCACTTTAATTATTGCTGTTTATCTAATTATTAACATATTTTACAAACGATGTATAAACTTGATAATGTGTATGAAAATGAATTATTTATAAAACAAATAACCTATAAAAGGGATTTAGTTTTTTATTAAGAAATTATGGTATATATCAAAATGTAATATTAGTAAAAAAAAAAAAGTATTTTAGTTATACTATTTTTTTTGCTATTAACATTTTAGTATATAATACTATATAATATATTTTACTATTTTTCTCAGGTCTACTGAAGATGAATCGTCTTTATAGCTCAGTATCTATGATTTTTGCTTGTATCAATTGTTAGGACTGTAATATTTTTAGGTTGAAATGATATGCTTCTACGAGGTTATAGAGACAGAAAATATCAATGAGAAATTGGAGAATCTTTAAAATTTACAGGGCTGAGTAATTTTATTTAGCTTTTAAGCTTTAGAGTTGATGCAGTTGATTTAATTCTAATGGAACATCTTCTCTCTGTCCCAAAAAATTCTAAATATATATTTCAAAGACCATTCAAAACAAGTTAATTGAGTGTTCTGGAAACGCAATTGAAGAGATTTTATTAAATAATATTAAAAAAAGTAAATACTTCTCTATTATTGCAGACGATGCTTTAGACTGTGCAACGATAGTACAATTTTCTATTGTCATATGTTATGTTGACTTGAATAGTAATATTTTGGAAGTTTTTTTTAAGCTTTTTTTGAATGCAAAACAGGAACAAGCGGTTGTAAACATAGCTACCAACCTTCTTGAAACTTTAAAAGTATTTGATTTAGATATAAAAAATGCAGAGACCAGTCTTATGATGGAGTTGCTTCAATGTCAGGTGAATACAAAGGCATTTTATCTCTTATAAAAACTTTAATCCTATGGTGTTATTTGTCCACTGAGTCTCACATAAACTTAGTTTAGCTGTTGGGAAAAGTTGCCAAATCCAGCAAGTAAAAAATTTGCTTGAGCAAGTTAAAGATATCACTTTTTTTTTAACTTTTCTCCTAAAAGAAGTAATTGCTTAAAAAAATATTTTGTTCCTTGTCAAGCAAAACTTATTGACACATGTCGAACTTGGTGGGTAAAAAAACTTCGCCGACGTAACGTATTATTTGATAATAGTTTTGCAGTTTATTCTACTTTTGGAAGACAATAATTTAAAAGAGTAAAATAAAGAAACATCTTCAAAAGCGTCTTCTTTTCACAAATTTTTATTTTATAATTTCTTTAGTGTTAACTAAACAACAAATGGATTACTTTTATGGAATTTCTGTTACCCTTTAAACTAAATCTTTTGATATTTCAATGCAACTGGATGAAATTCAAAATTTGACTAATCGTTTAAAAGAAATACAAAGAAATGCTGATGCTTAACATAAAAAATGGTATAAAATTGCTCTTTCATTGGCTAAAATATTTGATGTTGATGAAAAAAATTGTTCAGAAGCATAGAGATAACCAAATATGCGATATCTGATTATTTTAAAGTTTCTATTACTTTGCCTCTACTTAATCATCTTCTCAATGAACTAGAAAATAGGTTTGATATTGAGAACTTAATTGTTTGTGATGGTCTATGTGTTGTACCTGCTAGTTTAACAAAGCAATAAGTTAGATCTTGTCCATGAAAAAAAAAAAGTTTCTAATTTTTCTGAATTTTTATAAATCTGATCTTCCTCATTTTTCTTCAATTAATGCTAAATAAGAGTAATGGGAGGAATTTTTGAAAGAAAAGACAGAATTATCATCTACTATTTCAGATACATTAAAGTTTATGGATATAAGAGGCTTTCTGAACATTTTAGAGGCTTTTCATATATTGCTACAATACCAATCACGACTTGTAAGTGTAAAAGGTCAACATTTTCTCTTAGAAGAATAACAACATACTAGGAGTACACTCCTAGTTACACTAGGAGTACTTTGTTAGAAAATTGAATTGATTGAATTGGCTTGCTTTAATGTCTATTGGTAAGGAAAAAGTTCCTGATTTTAACAGAGTTATTGAAATATTTGCATCCAAAGGAGACAGAAAATTAGAGTCTTTATTCAAATAAAAATGTTGAAGTTATGAGTAAAAAATTTAACTAATGTTTTAAAAGTAACTCTTAAATGTAAATAATTTCTCAAAAGTAAATTATTTCTACTCATTATTTTAAACATATAAACTGTAAAAATCATTTTTTATTAGCAAATTATTATTATCCATCGTTTTATAAAAACTGTGAAATTCATATTTCATTTTATTATTAAATGGATAACTAAAAATCAACTTTATTATTAAATGGATAACTAAAAACAATACAAAATAACCTTGGCTAAGATTGATTATTCTAAACGCTCGGGGTATTTAGAATAGCTTTGCATTAGCAGAATATTGTCAAACAAACACGTAGTAAATAGATTTCAATTACAGGTAAAAAGTGAAATATCTGGTTTACAAGTCGACTTCTCATATGTAAAATTTTTTTACTTATAATTGTATAGTGGTAAATATTTTATCTGTAATGATTTTAAAAATGTATGCGTTTTTGAATTACACAATTGTTTAGAGAGTTTATTTCTAACGAGAGATATAAAAATCAAGTGTTTTTTTTTTTATTCAAACAGAAAGTTATTTCTACTGGGTGAGATTAAAATATGAAATTATTTTTGTAAGCCTATGTATATAATATGAATGATCTCTGAGGCTTGTCATTGTTCCATATATAAAAATTCGTCGGAGACACAACACTCCACGTATTTTGTCAAAAACGAATCAACGATGTTTTTAGCCACATTCGTGAAAATTATTATTCTTATTGTAATAATGGCGCTGTCAGATTATTAAATCTAGAGTAGTTAAGTAAAGTAGAATAATATCTACCATTTTTTTAAACTTTAATACGTAGAGAGCTAACCGTCTCCCTACAAATTAAAGTTTTAAAAAATGATACATTTGTTGTTCTTAGGATTAACTTTTCCTTCATCGGTCCTTCCAACAGAAAAAGCCAAAAGTAAAGTAACTTATCTTAAACAGGGGGAGGGGGGTAAGGGGGATGTCACCCCTTCTCTCTCCACTGGCCAATATCGAATTGTATTTGGCAATTTTAAATATAGTCATCGAAATTTGACATTTTTAAGTCAGCAAATGTAAAAAAATAAGGACTTTTTTTTGTGTCGTTTATGGCTTTCCCCCCAACCCCCGCCACCTTCCCAACCACTCATTAAAAAAAAATTAGCTCTTCGCGCTGTCCGCAAACCTAGCTTTGGCCACACAGTTACAAATTCCTGGATCCGCGCCTGATATATATATATATATATATATATATATATATATATATATATATATATATATATATATATATATATATATATATATATATATATATTTATATATATATATATATATATATATATATATATATATATATATATATATATATATATATATATATTTATTTATATATATTATATATATATATATATATATATATATATATATATATATATATATATATATATACATGTGTAAATATATACAACCCTCGAAATTAACACATTTTGGTCGGTTGTTAGGTCGGCATTGCCGATCCTAATTCCGAGGGTTGTATGTGTGTATATATATATATATATATATATATATATATATATATATATATATATATATATATATATATATATTACGCTTTTTTAATAGGCGCTTTTTTATAAAACTTTATAAAATGAATTATATATTTTATATATTGATTACTCTAATAAATTATTCACTTATTGTGGGATTTTTAATTTATGTAGGGTAATTCCACGTAAAAAAGGGACAGTCATTTCAGTCACCCCATGGATATTCTTTAAATTTTAACCAGTAGTACGTATTTATGAAACATGAAAAATTTGAGCTCCCAAATCCAAACGGTTCAGAAGTTATGACGTTTTGAAATTCAGCCTAAATATTCCTTTATTTTTACCAAATCCGTTATTATAGATTTTGTAGTTTTAGTTTTTAATGAATAATTTAAGATCTAGAAGAAGAATGTGGCTTAAAACTGATAGTTTTTGAGGATGACTATTTTTGAGGATGGTGAATTCATAACATTTGAAAAAAAATATTGAAATTTAAATTTTTTGACAGTTTGGGGAGAGTGGTATTCAATGGACCTTGTACTGAATGGACAATTTGAAAAATAAGAACTTAACAAGCGGTGAATTGCTTTTTTTTTATTGCATATACATTTTATATACTCAAAGCCTTTTTAGTACTTTTTGTAAAACTTTATTCGTAATAATGCATTTATATTTGTATTTTGTATTTTTTTTAACACAAAAGTAACTTTTTATCTTTTCAATTTATTTCAATTTACACTAAATTTTTAAGGTAAAGTTAACTAATAATTATAATAATGTTATAGATATATATTTTTTGTTTTATATAACATTAGAATGAAGGTTATATGATTTATTGATTGCTTTAATTATACGGATAACATGTGCATTTTGATCAGTAAACTGGATGAACCACCATTAATTGTTCTGAATGGACCGGTTTATCTTTCTGTTAGAGTATTTATCGCGCTTCAGTATGTTACTTACTAAAATAAAATACAAAATTTTTTAATTTAAACAAACAATGGAAGTGTGAACTAGGAAATAAAAAACAAAGACATTAGCACACTAATTATTTACATACCCAGGTAATAAGTTTAATTTGTATTTTATTTCATTATTTGAATAAATTGATATGTTGTTATATTATTACGATATATTAAATTATTTCAGTTATTATTATTTAACTTCTCAAATTGAAAATTTAGGAGGAAGGATAATTATTACGAATGAGAAGTTAGGATGAGTAAAAAAATTGGGTATCAAAATTTTTAAAAAATATCGAGAAAAATTACGAATGTAATGAGACTTAATCAAATATCTAGGTTTCTTGTAATATAAAATATCTTGTATATTAAATTATCAGTAGCTTCTACAATAATATAAAAATAAAGTAATAAAACCAATAATAAATATTTATTCTTGGTTTAAGTGGTTTAAATATTGCAATTCTTTAAATTGCAATATTTAATTATTGCAAATTACTTGTTCTCTTTAAATTACTAAAGTTTGTTGATCATCTTATACAAATTATTCTACATTAAAAATTTTATAAAATATAGAATTTTGTCTGTTATATGTATATATATGTGTGTGTGTGTGTGTGTGTGTGTGTGTGTGTGTGTGTGTGTGTGTGTGTGTGTATGTGTGTGTGCTATAGTGGTATTATTGTAAGTTTTATTCTTTTCAGAACAATTATGAGACATCGTAAAGAAACAGCAATAAAAGGTGATTGAGATCCCAATAATATGATCCGAGCAGTTGAGAATGTTTTGACAAAAACTTTATCTGAAAGAAAAGCTGTTGAGATAGTTGGAGCCAAACGTTCAACTCTTAAAAGGAGAATTAAAGAAGATCAACTTTCACCAGACGGTTTAAATAAATTGCAATGTGTTCCATATAGTAACAGTTTTATGAAAATTTTTTCAGTATCAAAGGAACACGAGCTGGTTCAATATTGTTTAGTTACTGCAAAAATGGGATATGGTTTAAGTCCTATTAAGCTAAGAGCACTAACGTTTGAATATGCTCTCAAACTTGAGAAGAAATTACCGCATTCCCGTCTACAAACATAATGTCGAAATATTTTATAACAATCTGCGTAAAGTTTTGATTAAATACAAGTTTTCACTGAATGATATATGGAATGTTGATGAGACTGGTGTTACGACTGTGCAAGTGCCAGAGCATGTTTTAGCAAAGAGAGGAGAGCGGCAAGTTGCGTCTGTTACAAGTGCAGAACAAGGTATCTTGGTAACAATGTGCAATACATTAAATGCAAGTGGATCATCGATAACAACATTCTACATTTTTCCACGTGTTCTCTTTAAAGATTATTTTCTGCGAAATTCAATTCCTGGTCGGTTGGCACTGCCAACAAATCTGGGGGGGTGAATCAACGTTTATGGAGAGGTTTAATCATTTTATAAAAAGTGTTCGACAATCTAAGGCAAACCCTGTGCTATTGATACTAGATAATCATGAGACATATATGTCAATTAACTTCACTGACTTAGCATCAGATAATGGTGTAATTGTTTTGACAATCCCACCCCATACATCACACAAACTGCAACCACTAGATATAGCAGTTTATGGACCATTCAAATGCCATTATAATTGTGAAATTGATAGCTGGTTGGTATCACATCCAGGAAAAACTGTCTCAATATATGACATTGCAGAAATCTCTGGAAAGGCTTGGGCAAAAGTATCGATGCCAGTTAACATCATTAGTGGTTTTCAGCATCTGGTATAAGTCCATTTCAACCTGATCGATGGAAGGATGAGGATTTTTTTTTATCTCAGATTACAAACAGACCAAATCCTGAAAGACTCAACATTATTCCAGTTTCAATAGAAATTAATAAACCTAATTCTGAAGCACTCAACATCAATCCAGTTTCAGTAGAAATTAACAGACCCAATCCTGAAACACTCAACATCAATACAGTTTCAGTAGAAATAAACAAATCCAATCCCGAAACACTCAACATTAATCAAATTTTAATGGAAATAAATAGAAATGTTAAAGTCAACAAAAATGTAAGCAATACCCTGAATGTAGAAAGTATCCGCCCTTATTCTTCTGCAAAGCTCGTTTAGAAAAATCCAAAGTTGCTCGTAAAAAGTTCTCTTGTTCAATTCTAACTGATACTCCAATTAAAGAGGCTCTTCAAAATCAACAACTTCAGCGAAATTTAAAAAAAAAAAAACCTTTCTGAAAAACAAAGTGATAAACGCCAAAGGAAACCAAGAAAGAAATCAAATAAATCTAAATCTCTGAAGTTTCCGTTAATGACATATAATAATGATGATATTCGTGTTGAAAGAAGTAATAATGGTGTTAAAGATTGTTTAAATATTTATGAAGATATTATATTAAATAATGATTTGTTTGCTATATGTGAAGAAATCGGTCAAGACAACGAAGTGTGGTACCGTTGCAGACAGTGTGCAAGCTGGGCACATAAAGCTTGCACAAGTGCAGATGATGCCAGCCAATATGTTTGTGAATATTGTACTTTGACTATCTGATTTGTCTAAAATTGTATTAAGTAATTTAACTTATTTTAATTTTTAAGTCAGAAATATTAATGTCTTATCATACCGTTTTCATGTTTTTAAGCTCCATTTATCACCCTAATTACTTTGCATAGGGTAACTTGCTATTCATTAAATAAAACAAATAAACTGCTAGTCCATTCAGTGCAAGGGCAGTAAATGGACCCTAAATAGTTTGGCATGGGTCATATTGATAGTATATTTTAACTATGCTCTGTTTGCGCACTGGCTTACAACTTCCAAAATGGTATACAATATACAAGGATAGTTGGTTAAAATATTAATCTTTCCTTCTAAATTAATTTATCTACCATAGTTTTAACAATGTAGATATTGATCTTATTTATAGAAAAAGGCTTATTTTGTGGTCCATTCAGTACAAGGGCCGGTCCATTCAGTACAATCAAAAGTACTGAATGGACCACTAAGCAATTTGGTACGGGTCACATTTATCGCACATTTTAACTACGTTCTGTTAGCGCAATGGTTTACAATCTTCAAGGATAGCTCGTTAAGATATCAATCTTGTCTTTTGATTAAATATATTCGCCATAGTTATTGACAATATGAGAAAATATTGAGTTTATAAAAAAGGCGAATTTTGCGGTCCATTCAGTACCACTCTCTCCTATTTCACGGCGTTAATTTTTGTTCAAAAATCTTCCGATTGCCAGTTTGCGCCTTATCACACTTAGAGACAAAGTAAGTGGAAACCATATAAAAATAAGAGTAAAATTTTAATAGACCAATCAATATCATAAAGTTTTTGCGAGTGGTTTCTATCGGGACAGACATTTTGCGCTAAACTTGAATTATTTATATAAGAAAACAAAGCGTATGTTTACGACCTCATCCTACCATTTTTTAAATTATATCTTTAGATTATCCTTTCACCTTAATAACATAATATCAAATTGATTTATTTGCAAAAAAAATATTGCAAAAATTGGACAATCCAATTATAATTGTACTTCTGAATAAAAATTAGTTATTAAAAAACTAAAAATTTATATGTAAACATATTTTTTAAACTTAAAATTTTGTAAAACACCAGAATTATTCTCCAAAAATAATTTAACGAAATTATGAAATATAAGTAATCTAATTAGTAAATAAAATAAAGGGAAAATACTTCTTAGAAAATGCTGCTTTAAAAATTATTTTAAATTAGTTTGTAGTTGAAGGTTCTTTTGATTTCATTGCAGGAAAGTAAATCGTCAAGTACAGCCTTCCAATACCTAAAAAACAAAGACAAAAAATTACTACTGTCCTTTCAATTTATCATACATGTTCTATTTTCATTCAATTTGAAAATTCTATTTCACACACAGTAATTTGCATAGCTTGTTGAACAGCCTAGTTTTAGATATGTTGTGGATTAAATAGCTAACCTTAACTTAATCTTAAACCATCAGAATAATTTATTCTTAGACCAAAATAATAACTTTACCTTAAACCAATAGAACTACTATATACATCTACACCTTATATGAAAATAATTTGAAATGATATAAATAAAATCCAAGTCTAAAAAAATATATTAATTTGAACAAATATAATTTCTGAAACGAGATGTAATCAAAATGCAAAAGGATTTTTAGAAATAAAATGAAACCAAAAAATTTGTTGCTTGTAAATTCTTTATGATGTTTGCCAGCACAATTTTTTTAATAAAAAGCCATAAAACTGAGAAGCCTTGAAAGTCATTACATCTGTGATTTGAAATTCACAATACTTGAAGTAATCTTTTTGTGACATACAAATCCGGAGTACTTTTGGGACTCTGCATCCCTGCTTGGATCATGGCTTTACTTAGATAACCTTAAAACAAACATCAAGGTTTTTAATAATCTGATACCTTTTATCAGATTACTATAACTTCATACAAAGTATATCTGATACCTTGGATCAGATTTTTATCATCTTTAAAAAAAAAACTACAAATTGTTTTTGTTTTTGAACATGCAATATAAAAATGTATATATTAATGAATACAAATGAGAGAAACACAGTTTTTAAGATATACACCAACATTTGTTAAACCTTGTATCAGATGTTTATCAACTTTGAAAAAAAACTACAAATTGTTTTTGTTTTTGAACATGCAATATATAAATGTATATATTAATGAATATAAATGAGAGAAACACAGTTTTTAAGATATACACCAACATTTGTATGAAAAATTATTAATATATATATATTTTTTTAAAGTTGATAAACATCTGATACAAGCATTTAAATCTATAAAAATAGAAAATTTGTGAACACTTAAGTTCATTACTTATATAATGTAACATATTCAAATAGTTGTTCGAGTATACTAATTATAATTCCTAAAATACTTTTTTGTAGCTGTTTATACTTTTTATTCACAGTAGTACCAGTCTTTATATTCCTGGAGGCCTTTCAATAATAAAACTGTTGTAATTAATAATAATCTTGTTTATCAACTTAATAATAACTTAATAATAAGTTAATAATATGTAACCTAGTAAAAAACTTATCCTTCATAAAAATATTTAATGAAGTTACAGTAAAAGTATACAAAAATGCTGAATAAAATCCAGACAATTTAAAAATTGTTGAACATAACTTTGAAATTTATGAATACGAAATAAAACAGAAAACAAAAAAAAAATATAAAAGTATAAAATAATAGTTAATATTAACAATTATGAAGATCTAATTATAAAAAGATATAACTTGGAACTTCAAACACTTTCAAGAATTTTTTTTCCTCACAAAGCCTGCTTACCGAAGCCAATTAAAATAAAAAGTAATATTTAGTGTTTAAATATTCCAATAACACAATAATGTAGAATAAACATAAACTTACTTCATAAAATGATCTTGATGCATTTCTTGGTTAAACACAGACAACACTGATGTGTAAGCCAGTCACACATTACAAGTTAAGATATTTGTAAACATTTTTTCATATTGTATTATATATATATATATATATATATATATATATATATATATATATATATATATATATATATATATATATATATATATATATATATATATATATTTATATATATTTATATATAAATATATAATTAAACCTAAAATAAACAATAAAAATTTTAAAAATTTTTCAAATGTCAAGGGAAAAATAAATAAAAAATTATATAACCTTTACATTTTAACATTCAAGATGAAGTCTTAAAAATAGTTTGTTTGTTTTATATTTTGTTTTGTATTATAATAAAAAAATATTTTTTAAAAATGGATGCCAGTTTTCTGAAAATTAGTCAAAAAGTCACATAGAAACATCAAAGATAAACTCGTACTTATCTTTTACTTAATTTATAAAAAAATTCCGCAAATCGACATTAGTGTGCTAGGTCCATATTTAGGTTAAGATTTTAAAGTTAATTCATTATTTTAGGCTTTAAGACTTTTTGAAAATCAAAAATGTCAACTTTTACAAGAAAAAATAAGATATCTCAAGATATATTTATTAACTATTCAAAACCTCTAGCTAAAAAGAAAGATATTAATGCAAGTATCAATTTCAAATGTTAAACTGTGTGTATAGAAGAGGTAACATAGTAGTTTATCGAGCATCTTTTTGTAGATTTATTTATTATGATTAAAATAATACGAGGAATGTGTAAAAATACATATATTCTTCCATGAACAAAAAACATAACTCCTATTTCAACATATTAACACATTAAAACATCTAACTTTTGACCAATTAGGCCATGATCCTTGGTTACTTAACTGCATATTTTAGTGTAGACTGAACCTAACATTGAAATATTCCAGTCTGCACGACATTTAGATTTAAGTCGCCCAAACAATTCGCGCCAAAAAAAGATTTTTTCACACCAAAAAAATTAACGCCATGTTTTCTGATTTTAAAATGGTAAATCAAACTTTTTGTGGTTACCATGGTTGCGCTTTCATTAACTACCGGAGTTACCCGAGTCTAACGGATTAAATTTATTTTTCAAATGAAGTATTAGATCTTAGGCTATCTTTATTAAAAAGATGGTTTTAGTTTCTTAAGGCATAATAAAGATATATCATTTTGAAATTTAGGCAAAAAAATCCTTTTTTTAGCCTCCACTCTCCTTTATAGAATTTATAGCGATACTTTTTGTCTGAACAGTTTAAGTTCAAGAGAAAGAATATGACTGAAAATTGGTAACTGACCATTTTTAAAGGTGTTGAATACAAAGATGAAGAGAAAATAACCAAATTCGTAACATTTTAGAATAATATTTTAATCAACACTCAAATAATTTGTTTCGTAACCATGGTTTCATTTCACTTATTTCTGGAGTTGCCTTACCCTAAATGTGAAATAAGAGGTTTTTGAAAAGTTTCGGTCTCTGGAAGAAGATATAAAAATTATATTGCTATACATAGCTTGCATATTTATAAATAATATTTTCAAAAGTATACATGGAAATATAATTTGCAAGACGTCACATCAAAATATAATTTGCAATACATCACATTTATTTTGATAGTTAATACATAATAGTCCTTAAAACGCCTGCATTCTATTTCAATAAGAAAAGAATTTTTCTACATAATATATATATATATATATATATATATATATATATATATATATATATATATATATATATATATATATATATATATATTATAGTGTCCCACACTGCAGGGCAATCCTCACATTAAACCACTGTATAATCAAATTAATTTTAGCAAAATTATAATAAAAGATGGAGAGAATAAAATCATTTATTTATTTCTCACTATCTTTAATTATAATTTTTCTTATAATGTTTCTTTACAAAAACGCTGGACTTTTTAAACTACCTCAACTTTTATCCTCTGAAAGCATCATATTAATATTATAGTTATGCGATAAAGTATAGAATTATAATATGCAATCAAAGTATATAATATTAAAAATAAAAATGAAATGCATAACTAACTAAAAAATATCGTCATTACCATTTCATTAAAAATAATTAACAGTTATCCCAATAACATAACAACTACTGGCAACCTAAACAAGCTGATTAAAAAGCTGTAAATAAATTATCAAACTCATTACAAAAAACAAAAACAAAAAATATTTTCGTCCTAATCATATATGCATTACGAGGTTTGCCTAAAAGTATTAAGTTATTATTTTCCTGATAATAATATCTTAAACGGGAGTGAACAACTTTAACTTTAAAGAGTTGATGATATAATTGAATAAGTTTATTGTTACAATGAGTTATAGATTTATAAAGTAAGTTATAGCGAACCACCGAACATCTTGTTGAAAGAAGATATATTTTTTTTATAAAAATGCAGAATGATATTATAAACTATTGACATTATAAATAAGAAGTTCAAATATAAGATTTTCAATTTTTAGAAAACTAGTTTGAAAAACTTAATCGAAAAATTAATTCAAATCTCTCACCAATAGCACTAGTAACAAACTTTTTTAAAATAAAATAAGGATAAATTTTTTTAGACAAAAATATATTGCTTTACTTTCTGGAGATACGAAGCTTGAACTTGAACGTAATGATTTCCTAAAACTCTTTTTTGTATTTTATAATTGATTATGCTAAATAATTAAAAAACGTTTTAAAATCTAATTAAACTGATATAAAATATTGTTTTTTTAAAAATAATTACTTAAGGTGGTACAACACCAAATATTTTCTCAAAATCTTTAAAAAAATGAAATTTTTGATATTTAGCTCATTTGATAGACAATTTATTGTAGATTAATAATATATAAAGTGAGTTGGCAAATTTTTTTTTTTGATATTGAGAAAAAGTAACTTTTTTTTAAAAAGTTCCATAGCAACGGCCTTAGCAACGCAAAACATCCATAAACACAACTGGATAATTTCTAGTTTGTTCTGTAATTAATAAGTCATAAGCTTAAATAAGTTTTTATAGTGGTTTTACACTATTACTTTCTCAAAATAAATTGTAAATAAAATCGTTAAATGCTGCTTAATTTGTTTAATAGTTAACATTCTGACTGATTAAAAAAATATTTGTTCTGAATAAAAGTCTTAGGTTCTGTTAACTTATTAGCCTTAAAATGGTTAGATCCTATGCTAGGAGAAAAAAAAGACATTTCCAAGGCATTAATCGTTACGACAAAGCACAAAAAATTTAATGCCAGAGCACAGTTATACCACAAGAGCCAAATTCTTTTACAACAATAGCCAGTGCAAAAAAATTATTGCAAGGAAAAATCCAGAACTTGTTTATAATGATTTCAAATTTATAATGAACTTTGAGTTACTTCATTTAATGTAAAAATCTCGAAGTTATGAAATGTCCGAGTTGCTTTTCTTCAATTTTTATACAAAATCGTCCTAATAAAAGAATGGGACTTTGTTTGACTTCGGAACTTTGCTGTACTTCCTGTGATTATTGTCATTCATTTCAAACTTCCAGACCTATTTCAAATCTTTTTAATAATTCTGTAGGAAGAGATAGCTATGAAATAAATGTTCTTTCTGTATTAGCATTTAGAGAAATAGGTGAAGGTTATGAACCAATGAAACTATACCACCAACTAATGAACATTCCTTCAATTACCTACAATGCATATGATAAAATTAACAAAAAATTAAACAATGCTTATGAAACTGTTGCTCAAAAGTTACTAACAAAGCAGCATGAGAAACTAGAAACTTGATTAATAATAATACTTCACATGATGATACAATTCAATGTCAGGTTTCAGTTGACGGAACGTGAGAAAAAAGTTGTGTGATGAAAAACCAGTAGCAGGAAAAGGGAGGTTAACCGATAAAGCACTTAACCTTTTACACAATTATTTTGGAATGGCTATTAGACAAAATTTAGGTAATATATATCAAATGAAAAAGGCTGTATGGGCAGTACTTTTTCACAACTCTGATATTAAAGAAATGAGTATATGTCATCAATTTTGCCCACGAACTATTGCCAGCTGGTGTAAATGGCAACGTGACCATATAACTGGACATAAAACACATAAATCCAAGCTAAGCTTGCCATTAGCAATAAAAAGTATTCTTGCCCCTGTATTCAAAGACTTAAGCAATGAAGAACTACTTAAAAAGTGCCTACACGGTCTTACACAAAACAATAATGAAGTATTAAATGCTATAATCTGGAAAGGATGCCCCAAACATATTTTTGTAAATAGAAATATTATTGAAATGTCAGTAAATTCTGCAATTATTAATTTTAATGAAGGTACCTATGGAAATATTGATGTTTTAAAAAATTTGGGAATACGGATTGGACGTTTTACTCATATCGATTGATTAACCGTGATAAATGCAGAATTAAAAAATGTATAATCAAGTCTTCACTTACTGCAAAATCCCAACAACAGAAGTTGCGCCACCAAAAAAAAAGGGTTTAATGATAAGGAAGCTCAATTAGAACTATGCCGAGGTTATTCTGCTGGATTTTATTAGTTTTTCATACTTTATAGTTTATTTTTTTTGTCATCAAATCTTCTTTTGCGTTTTTCGCTGTTTTTGATTTTTGTGAAACATGGTGTTATTGAAAACATGATATTTTGTGAAGCAGTTAAGCAAATCACTTCAAGTTTTCAGGAAATATTTATTATACTATGTTGTAAGGAATGACATTTCAAAATTCAAAAATTATTCTCCCATCTCTTTATTTATTAGTTTTTAAGCCTAAAAAATTTTTTTTTAATGTTCTAAAGAAGAACTGCAATAGTTGTTGATGTAGCCAAATAATCTAAAAATCCCTACGTCAATACCTTAGTTTACATTTCTAGAACATGTGCAAAAAGCTTCATAGGTTATGCATTAATATATTTCAAGATATTGTGTTTTGAATAGACCCATCAAAAAGACGGTTTTTTTGATATAAACGAGGCAAAATAAGCGAGACAAAATAAAGTTAAGTATAAAAAAGCATCTCAATTTATATATTTTGTATTAATATCAAATTGATTATTTTTTTTTCAAGTTTTAAAGAATTTAGAACATTTGGTGGTGTACCACCTAAAGGGGTGTTACTAAAACTTGCATAACCTTTTAAATATTTAAGATAATTTCGTTCAATAAAAAGAATATGAGCACAAATTAAATGATTTATATTTTAACATTCAATGATATTTCTTCATAGGGTGCTATGATTTCTAAATAAACGCGCAAAATAACGAGCTAGGCTGAATTTCAAAACTTTAATGGTACATATTAGCAAAAATAATCAGAAAAATTATATTTCAGTAGACTTTTATGTAATATAAACATAGTTAGATCAATTTTAAAACATATAAACTTTAATTACACCGAATGTGAGCTGATATAGGCATTTCATGTAGTGCCTGTATCAGCTCACATTAGGTGTAATTAAAGTTTATATGTTTTAAAATTGGTATCTAGTTTACTAGAGGCGGAAAAAAAATCGCAAAATATTACCAAAAAACTTTTTATTAAAATTTTTTTTTTTTTAAAAAAAAAGAAATAAGTTTTGACTTATTTGTGCTTTTGGTCGTATAATAATTTCTTGGCACTTAGATCAATATTAATAGGCAATTTGAATAATTTGATAATTTTTATTTAATTTTTGAATTTTTTTGCGGTTAATCATAATTAATTTATTTTTAGTTAATATACTGATAGGGGAACATGGGGCAAGATGACGAACGTTTTGAAAAGCACTTATATCTTAGTCAATAAGTGTTCCAATAAGTAAAACTTTATCAAGAAGTGATTAATAACTATCATGTGCTACTGATGTATCAAAAAAACCTTATAAAAATTGAAAATATTCTGGAAAAAACTCATTAACCGATGTTACCTCAAATCGTCATCTTGCCCCGTATGCGGGGCAAGATGACGATTTTAAGATAAGTTAATTGATACCATTACTGTCTTAAATATCACGGTATCATAAATTCTAGTTTATAAAATAAGTAATATAAATAGTGGTGTAATTTTTAATAAAAATTAAGTTTATTTATTTATATAGGGCTATGCCAAAAAACCTGCTAATCAGTTCATAGTAAATTCCAAAACATTAAAATAAAACAAATGTCAAACAAAATATTTTAATGCGCAATAAAACAATGTAATAATTGCTAAGCTACACAAGAGTAGCATACAGTACAAGTAAATTTGCGTTCAACATATTGCCCACAAGTTAAATGACACCAGTGTTCACAGGATTTACACATATCCCAGTCATCATCAAGCAATGGATCATTAGGATCACCATAGATAATTTCACAATACCAACATGAAATTTTTTCAGTTTTGTCAACAATTTTTGAAACTTGATTTTTGGATTATTTTTTCGCTCTTTTTTTGGCTTTGTCATTTTTCTTTCTACCGATAGTTACAGCTGTTTTTTTAATCTGGCCCTTAATTTCTCTAACAGCTTTCTTTATTTTTTAATTCATCAATTTTTCTTTTTTCTCGAGTGCAGCTAATTGAACCGTAGCTTTAAAAGGGGAACTAGTTGCCGTTTCTGCTCGCTTAAATTTTCGTTAACGGCTAGCACTATTTGTAACCCTACAAGCAATAGGATAAGGTCGAATGTTCTCGAATGTTCTCAGAATGGCTAATTTTACGTTATTTCATATTCTATTATTTAGCATAATTGTCCAATATTATAGATAAGCTGAAGTTATTAGCTTATTTAAATTATAAATTGTCAGGTAAAGATTTGTAGATAAAAAAAAACAAAGACAAACATTTTTTAACTTTTAGTTTTAAGAAACAAATAAAAAACCGAACTGTCTAAATAATATATAACTTACATTAATATTCCTGATTGATTATTTGATATAATCTGATTTTTTGGTATTGGGCTATCACTGGTCAATGATGGTGCAAAGTCAGTTAAAGAAAAGATCTGCGGATTGAAGGGCCAGATTCCAGTTTCTTCAAATCCTTTTCTTGCAATGCCAGTTGTTGCTGATCGGTCATATGCATGTCTTACAAGTGCAGGAATCTGTGCTTCAGTGATTGGTCTACCTGGGTGATTTACCATCCAGTTATCACAAGCTTGACTGTAGTAAGTTTTGAATGGTGAAAAGAAGGTAACATCCAGAGGTTGCATCATATGGGTGGCATGTGGTGGCAATGTTAGCATTACAATTGAATGTTTTCTGCAGTATTCAATGGCTGAAAAACTTATGTGTGAGTTATGGTTATCCACAATTAACAGAACAAGATCAGCAATAGTTGGTTTTGTGTGATAAGCAAAGTGCTTTAAATAATCTACAAAAATTTCCTGCGTCATCCAACCAAAGTTATGGGCAAAGCCAACGGAATCAAGTGGAGAATTGTCCAGAAAATCATGCCGCATTCTTTTTCGTGGAAAAATAAAAGCTGGAGGTATGTAAGTTCCAACAGCATTCATACTACAAACTATGGTTACGGTTTTTCCTCTTTCAGCAGAAACAACTTTGCCCACTCTTTTAATGCTTTTGACTGAAAATACTTTTGGGATTTTTGTTGGTACAGTGGGAAACCCACTTTCATCAGCATTGAAGATTCTTGAAGGTAAAAATTTATGCGTTCTCAAGAGATCTCGAAGTAAATCAAAAAATATTGCAACCTGTGGGGAGTTAAAACCTTGAATTCTACCCAAAGACGTCATTTCAGGAGTTCGTAATGAAATATTGTTGTGGCGTTTTAAAAATCCACTTAACCAGTCAAGACCAGAAATTTTTAACTCCCTGTTAAAATTATGTTGAACATTATTATGTTCTGCAAATTCAAATGCAAATTTTCTGAGCTGTACTTTGGTCTACCAAAAAATCTTTTGCTCAACTCAATTAAATATTCTGCAAGTAATTTTTTCATTTTTATTGAAAATATAGGACAAAACCTTCTATTGCTGATTGGAAATTGATCCGAAGATTTTTTAAGGTAACGCCTTAGTGTTGCTTTTGGAACTACAAAATTTACAGCAGCTTGGTTCTTGCTGCAAGCATTGTAATTGCAAGCTTCAATAGCTTGAGTCATGTTCTGCATGGTCCAATTTCCATTGGCACCACTACTTGTAGTTCTGATATAGTTGCGAACCATTTTAATAACTACAAATAACACAATAGTATACAATGGGACTGTCAATATAAATAAATAACATGCAAATACATGTAACATATTAGAAATATACTTTACACACTCACACACACACACACACACATATATATATATATGTATATATATGTATATATATATATATATATACATATATATATATATATATATATATATATATATATATATGTATATATATATATATACATATACATACATATGTATATATATATATGTGTATATATATATATACATATATATATATATATATATATATATATATATATATATATATATATATATATATATATATATATATATATATATATATATATATATATATACATGTATGTATATATATATATATGTATATATATATATATATATATATATATATATATATATATATATATATATATATATATATATATATATATATATATATATATATATATATATATATATATATATATATATATATATATATATATATATATATGTATATGTATATGTATATGTATATGTATGTATAAAACAGATTAAATATAACCATAAAGTATAGTTATTAACCCTAATCATATTAGCTATGCTTACTTTACAAACAGATATACGCATAACTAAAATTGACATATGCATAAATAATAATATTCACAACATAACTAAACTTAATTAACTTTAAAGTAACTTTAATTATTATTCTAAGTTATTTTAGTATAATTGTGTTTATTGTTATAAGTTTAACACAACTAGGCAACAAGATTTAAACAAAACTTGAGGCAGTGTTCATACAGTTTATAGTAAAACATGTACCTCGGCAAAACGACGAACGAGTCATCTTACCCCGTTCATCTTGCCCCTAGACTACACAATCTTCAAAGAAGATTCAGAACGATACATAATTAAGTTATCATAGCTTAATACTACTCGTTTGGCTTCCAAATTGAACAAGCTAAACGAAAAATTCTCGCTTACTTTTAGCTGGTGATGTAATGATGAAAAAAATCAAATGCAAGTGAATTTTTTTTTTTTCCTAATATCGGAAAAACCTTATTTAATACTTATCTTTCATCCAGAAAATAATATTTATAAAGAAAACATAAATAAATCTAGTAGATATAATCTACATCGCTCTCAGCTACAGTCAGCTTTCATATTTAGTTGAATTTTGAAGATAATGGTAGGTTGTCATCTTGCCCCATTCGTCATCTTACCCTATCCTCCCCTATATGTTCTTTAAGTATTAAACGATCTTTGTATATGCAATTGATACTCGTTTTATTTTCATTCCATACGAAAATACTCTTCGTAATCTGACTGAATTCTTATGTTAAATGTAAAGTCGTAAAGTATTTTAAGGTCACGTGATTGTTTAAAAATGTAAACAAAAATTTACGCATAAAAAATAAAAATTTATTGCTAAACCAGCCAAGTTTGAATACCAAATTTCATAACATAGCTGGAGGTACAGTTAATAACTTTTTAATTTTAATTTATATAAAGAATTGAATTTTCAATAATTTGGTAACCTTTACAAAAAAAATTCGATTTGCCTTCTAAAGTGATAAATTTAAAAATAGAGAAAGCATTATAAACTAACTTTTTTTAAAATATTAGATAGTGGCACAAAAAATCAGATTGAATAGACATTCATTGATAAATGTTACAAGTTTCAACTATCAAACTAGACGATATTTCGTCTGATTTTTTTTCTCGTGAACTTTGGGAAGTTAGATGAGAAAACTTTAGTTTTTGCGCTATGGTCCGGTCAAAATAGTCGAAAAAATAGTGGTAGGTTTGCAATAATTCGCATAGATCTGAAAATTGGTACATACGTTGGGGACATTATTAAAAATAAAATATAAAAAGTCCCCGCCGATTCCACATCTGCAAAAAAAGTTATTCGAGGAAAAAGAATGAAAATTTTTTTCGTTTTGCTTGCGCCATTTACTATTTAAAGAAAAAAACTTTTTGCGGCTTTTCTCTGATCTTGGACTTTTCTATGATATTAGAACAACAAAATATCGCTTAGTTATAGGGGGTTTAATTTTTTGTTTAGCCGTTCTAAAATAAACTACATTTAATTAAAATTAGGTTCTTATAATTGTGATATGTTTAAAAAAATATTTACGACTATTATTAAAGTACATTTTTTTAATTAATTTTTTTTTAATGTAATTTTTTTGTAAAGCCATTTTTATGAACCCTGGTATGAAAAATAATTAACTAATATTCTTTTTCAAGATTTTTTAAACAAAATTTCCTTTCAAACGCTAAAAGTGTTTCATCACGTTACAAGCCCGTAGCAACCGGGGGGTCAACAGGGGCATTTGGCCTTCCTAATAATTTTTCAAATAAATAGTTTTAAAGTTAATTATTAAAAAAAAGTAAGCGACTACAAATTACGAAATAAAAGAAAAAAAAAGGATAGAAAGGACCTAATTTGTTATCTGTATTTTTGGCGTAAGTTTCTTTGGCAAAAAAATTTGCACCAACTATTTGACCTACCCGATAGTATTGCCTCCCCCCCTGATATAATTTTTGTTCCTACATGCCTGTGTTATACCAAATTAAGTTTGTCTTTATTGATATTTCGTCTGGCTTTTGCAGTTAAAACGTTCGGTTATTTCTCATAACGACTTGTACTACTTAATACTTTTTTACAAGTGTCGCAATCTTTTATTTGTAGTAAACTTTTAACAACAACTGTCGCAATCTTTTATTTGTAGTAAACTTTTAACAACAAGTGTCGCAATCTTTGATTTGTAGTAAACTTTTAACAACAAGTGTCGCAATCTTTGATTTGTAGTAAACTTTTAACAACAAGTGTCGCAATCTTTGATTTGTAGTAAACTTTTAACAACAAGTGTCGCAATCTTTGATTTGTAGTAAACTTTTAACAACAAGTGTCGCAATCTTTGATTTGTAGTAAACTTTTAACAACAAGTGTCGCAATCTTTGATTTGTAGTAAACTTTTAACAACAAGTGTCGCAATCTTTTATTTGTAGTAAACTTTTAACAACAACTGTCGCAATCTTTTATTTGTAGTAAACTTTTAACAACAAGTGTCGCAATCTTTGATTTGTAGTAAACTTTTAACAACAAGTGTCGCAATCTTTGATTTGTAGTAAACTTTTAACAACAAGTGTCGCAATCTTTGATTTGTAGTAAACTTTTAACAACAAGTGTCGCAATCTTTGATTTGTAGTAAACTTTTAACAACAAGTGTCGCAATCTTTGATTTGTAGTAAACTTTTAACAACAAGTGTCGCAATCTTTGATTTGTAGTAAACTTTTAACAACAAGTGTCGCAATCTTTGATTTGTAGTAAACTTTTAACAACAACTGTCGCAATCTTTGATTTGTAGTAAACTTTTAACAACAAGTGTCGCAATCTTTGATTTGTAGTAAACTTTTAACAACAAGTGTCGCAATCTTTGATTTGTAGTAAACTTTTAACAACAAGTGTCGCAATCTTTGATTTGTAGTAAACTTTTAACAACAAGTGTCGCAATCTTTGATTTGTAGTAAACTTTTAACAACAAGTGTCGCAATCTTTGATTTGTAGTAAACTTTTAACAACAAGTGTCGCAATCTTTGATGTGTAGTAAACTTTTAACAACAAGTGTCGCAATCTTTGATTTGTAGTAAACTTTTAACAACAAGTGTCGCAATCTTTGATTTGTAGTAAACTTTTAACAACAAGTGTCGCAATCTTTGATTTGTAGTAAACTTTTAACAACAAGTGTCGCAATCTTTGATTTGTAGTAAACTTTTAACAACAAGTGTCGCAATCTTTGATGTGTAGTAAACTTTTAACAACAAGTGTCGCAATCTTTGATTTGTAGTAAACTTTTAACAACAAGTGTCGCAATCTTTGATTTGTAGTAAACTTTTAACAACAAGTGTCGCAATCTTTGATTTGTAGTAAACTTTTAACAACAAGTGTCGCAATCTTTGATTTGTAGTAAACTTTTAACAACAAGTGTCGCAATCTTTGATTTGTAGTAAACTTTTAACAACAAGTGTCGCAATCTTTGATTTGTAGTAAACTTTTAACAACAAGTGTCGCAATCTTTGATTTGTAGTAAACTTTTAACAACAAGTGTCGCAATCTTTGATTTGTAGTAAACTTTTAACAACAACTGTCGCAATCTTTGATTTGTAGTAAACTTTTAACAACAAGTGTCGCAATCTTTGATTTGTAGTAAACTTTTAACAACAACTGTCGCAATCTTTTATTTGTAGTAAACTTTTAACAACAAGTGTCGCAATCTTTGATTTGTAGTAAACTTTTAACAACAAGTGTAAAACAGTTGTTGTTAAAAGTTTATATTTAACAACAACTGCTTCACACTTTGATCGTGGATTGAAGACTTTAATTGATTCTAGATGGCGTCTAAATCTGATGACGTTGCATAAAACGGTCTGATGACGTTGCGATAAATGTTACTGCGGGCGTTGAGTATGAATATGATTTATTTGCTGCTGAAAGCTAGGTACCATAATAGTTTATTCGATGATTCGAAATATTAGATGGAAGAAATATTTAGATACAATGAAAATAGTAACGATTGTCAGTTTTTATTGGAAGAATTTAAAAGTATTTGCAAAAATCCATATTTAAATAACAGAACAATTAACGATTGAAATCAAGTATGGTAATAAAATTATTGTTACTGAAAAACCGGGCAGATTAACTTTCATTTGTTTTTTTGACAATCATTGTAATATTCTTAACCAAGCTTAATATGAAAAAAAAAAGCCAAAATAAAGACGAAGAATAATTTCAAATCTTAAAAACTGCATCAGCAATCATTCGAAAGGACATCTAATCATTAGTCTTTGATAATACCAATTATTCCTCACCTCGTCGAATGTTTGAAGATATTACTAGCGATATTCCAGAGTCATCGACTATTTTTTTGGAGCAAGTAATTCTTAGAAATAAACTAAATTAGAATCTAAATTAGAACATATAAAATTAGTGTGTACAGGTTTCAGCCAGAGTATTATATTAGCTGTTAGGTCTAGGTATTAAATTTGCTGTTCGGTCTATTTTTAAAGTCAAAATTACAAAGAGGTCTCTCAGTATTTTTTCATAGCGGGTTTGGTTCAAAACGCTTTACACAAGGCATTTTGAACCAAACCGTCTTTTCTTCTTTTGGTTTATGCGCATCCTACAACTACACTGTGATGTATGAGGAATCGTCAATCTTCATCATCCACATTTTCTTACCAATCTTACCACCACAAATTGGCACATTTATTCAATATGTTGCAGATAACGCTGATATGAATGTAAAGATTTTAGACGGTAATAACACGCTTCACTTAAATGGTATCATTTAATCTGTTACCCCGAAAATTTCATTTACACAAGAAAGTCAAATACCACAAATAGATCTTGTTAATAATGGTGAGATAGTTGCAGATCTTAATATTACCGTTGAAAATATCATAAATAACATAATTTCATATTACGATATAGAAAGTGGTTACGATAATACAATATGAGAAGGATTTCTATATCAGTTCAATAAAAAACTATAAGAACTTGAAAAACAAAGACCTACAGCAAAACAATGGATCCAATATTTTAATATGGTGTCGATTGCAAAGAAGTTTATAAGAGCTGAACGAATGGTAAATTGGTAAGCTTATTTGAACAGCATTTTTTTGCTCATTATAGAGCCCCCCAAAAAATTGTCTTTATAGACAAGTATAGATATAAAAGTTATGTAAAAAATACACAGAACAATAAAAGAGTGCAACTATCTTGTCTTCTTCAAACATCTGCTTCTGCTAGTCAACACTTATATCGAATATACTATCAAGTTCAAATATGGATAGGCAATCAACTGGACCCAGCAGACTGGGGTTGGAAATTAGTTGGTGGGAGTGGGAGCCAATTCAAGCTTTACTTCCACTTGCTCCGGATACACTACTCAACACCATCTTTTACAATTGCAAAAAGGGTTGTAGTACAAAATGTAGCCAAAAAAAAGTTGGGTTATTGTGTTCACCAGTAGGTATTATTTTTTTATTTTTTTTTCCTGTTATTTAGGTGCCCCAAGATGAACTAACGGTCTTGTCACAGAGCACTGCGGAAGTGCATTTAACCAGGAAGTTCACGCCTCCTTCCTTACCATGACGCGAAAATATGTCCAGAGCTCATTTTGAACCTGGATCTCCTGCTAAGGTCTTTAATGTTTTTAGCTTCTTTTACATTGAACCTTATTTTTCTTTTGACCCAAGAGCCCAATATCTTTTGATTGGACGTAGTTCGGGACAATTTGGTGAATTGCAGTGTTTTTCAAATAAATCTACTTTATGTTCTCTAAGCCAGTTTAAAGTTGTCCCAGAGTAGTGACATGATGCTAAACTGAGCCGAAACAACGGGTTACCCGTGTGTGTTCTTAAAAACGGCAAAAAGGTTTTTCTTGAGGCATTCTTTTATCTATATTTTGGTGCTAATTGTTTCCGTAGTCACAAAACAAGTGCTTCTTTCACCAGATTCACAAAAGTGCTTGCCAAACCAAAAATCTTTTAACAAATTTTTGCATTCCAATACATTTATAATTGGAATTCAGTTTCTTGCGATTAATTGCTGAATAGAATTGGTGTCCTGGAAGAGATCGGAAATATGCAGCACAATAAGTTTCATCGTCAATAATCAAACAAGATTTTTTGGCAAATAATTTTTAATAAAGCAGCTTTTTTAATTTTTTTTTTTACAACTTCAATAAATTTACACATCGTTACGTTAAAATTGCATAACATAATATAATGCAACGTAAAAAATAAAATATATATATAACATAATATTACCGCGTATCATAATAAAAAGTGGTTTAACAAATATAACTAAGTATAACGTAAACTAATAGTGTTTCTTATCATAAAAACTATCAGTATTTTTTAAAAATAAAAAATAGAAATAAGAAAAAAAATATAAGACAAGAATTTTTTTTTTGTTACTACAGATATATACATGTTGTTGTAAAGGAAAACTCGTAGAAGTCTAAGAAGACTTATCATCGAGTACCTCTTTAAATGGTTAAATAAAGTCTATTTTAAATTTATATATAGTCAAAAGTGTTTAAACAGTATACAGTCAGTGATACACATAAATATTTTAGTACAAATTTTGTTGCTAAGTTTAATACATGTCAATGTAATTGTTGTTATTAAGTATGAGGTGCTTTAATTTATTTTTCGAGTTGGCAGGATTATTTAATACTTATTATTTAATAAGCTTTGAATAACAAATTGCAACATTTTCTTGCTTTTCTTCACGACGAGGAACTTTTTTCTTTTTGAAAAAACGATTGCAAAATTTTGGTTAAAAAATCTGCACGATTTTTTAACCAAAATTTTCTCGTCTGACTTCCCAAAGTTCACAGGAAAAAAAAGTCTAATTATTACCAACTAATATTACCTGACATGCTACATGTTTAATAGTACACGAAATATCGTGTACTATTAAACATGTAGCATGTCAGGTAATATTAGTTGGCCCAAAACAGGTTTTAAGTAAAATACACAAAAAACATTTAAGTAATCCCAAATCATTAAAAATGTTTCGAGAGTATTTAACTTTATTCTGCTTATTGTATATATTTATTTAACATGGAAAGATAGACCTTTTATAAATTTTTTATTTGAAAATGAAAGCGTGTAAAGAAAACAAAAATGCCATTACTTTAAAGTTTGTGAACATTTATACTTTGTATGCAGAACTTTTTTTTTTGTTAAACTCAGGACATGATACCCAATTTTATATTGCGTGAAACAGCCAACTAAGATTGCCAGATGTCCGGCTTTTGCGAAGGAGAACATACTATAAAAATTTATTTTTGCAGGTTTGGCGCTGTATTCTCCTCCGTAAAAGACGGACGTTTGCAACCCAATATATCTAGCATCTTGTTATTTAAAGCATACCACTTTTATAAACAGCAGTAAAAGAAATGTTGCAGCTCCATTTACATATTAAATTACAAAATAAATTCATGGCTTATATTCCGACATTTTAAAAATATACAAAAGTGAAAGTTTACGGTTCCAATATTGGTTACACGGGAGCCAATAACATGGGAGCCAACGTGAGTAACATGAGAGCCAAAAATAAGTCACTTAAAAGCCAATAAGTTACTTCGCAGCCGTTTCGAGTTACACGGGTGCCAATTTTAAGTTACATAGGAGCCCATTCATTTTATTATTATTATTATTATTATTATTATTATTGTTATTATCATTGTTATTATTGTTATTATTATTATTATTATTACTGTTATTATTATAATTAACTTTTATTCATTAAGATTTCAAATTTCAAATAAATAAAAATGAGATAAATAATGAACAACAAAAGAAGAAAAGTTTTGGAGTTAATATTATGAACAATATTTAAATATTATAATGTATACTTCATATAAAAAAAGTATTTTAGAAACTCTATTATAAAAAACACAAAGTTATTCTATAAAAATTGAATAAAGTATATAAGAAATATATAGGTCGATTCCTTGGAAAGGGCATTCGAGCTTCAAAAAAATCTCATTTCTGCTACCGGTGAACTTTGATTTAAATAGAAATCAATTTTTTCAGCTAATCGATACAACGATAATCTAGATCTTTCTATATTTATAAAGTTCATTTTACCCTTCGTCTTCTGGGATTAACTCTTATTTTTTGGAAACCATATATTAATCCCATTGCAAAACAAGCACCTGCTAAGGTTGCATCTTTTTATTGTGCTCGTCACTATCTTTCTCCGGATTCTATTCTTTATCTCTATAAATCTCTAATAGGAGATCAGCAGATCTTTGAACGATTCCCTTTCTCTTTTAGCAAGGTTAAAAAACGTATAGTAAACATAATTGGATCTGCTTTTAAAGTCAAACTTTAACCACTGTCGTAATGTTGCTTGATTCTTTTAAAATTTTTTTTTTTTTTAACTTTTAAAAAGTCAAAACTATTTAACTCTTTTAAAAGTTAAAGTTTGGAAAAATTCTACAAAAAATGTTGAACAGTTTTATAATACAGCTTTACGAGCCTTTCGAATCGCAAAAAAAAAAAAAAATAGTTTCTTAAAAATTACTTTTCACAGCCATTTTGGTTTCAATAAATAAGATATATAAATAAGATATATAAATAAATAAGAGTGCTAAGTTATTGAAGCTATTTTGTGTCATTGTTGATCTTAATACGTTTTATATTTTTTTCAACACGCTAAATGATCCTTCTGCTTGAGATGAAATTGTGCAAAATAGCAATAATAATAGTTGGAAACAGCAAATCCGAATTTTTTTTTTTAGTTTCATATAATAATTAAACGGGCTGACGAGAAATGTTTATTGTTTTAGCATCATAAATTTATTTTAAATGAAGTATCTGTAAGACCCGACTGAGTGTATATATTCTTTCAATAATTTTTCAAATTCAACATCGCTAAAATGACGTCATCAAAATCGCTAAAATGGTCATTAAAGCTGAAAATATTAATTTTTTCAAATGAAATTTTTTTTTTGAAAATGCTTAACTGGCGTAATGTATACAGGGTGTATTTTTTATTTCTGATTCCCTCATATTTTTAATTACCATGTTTAAGTTTCTCTGTTCAAAATATTTTTAAACATTTTAATTGTATGTTGTTATTATATGAAGGAAGGTTCTTTTAAGAACCTGAGACTAAAATTCCCGCGATTATATTAATACCGCTTATAAAAGCAACAATGGATGTCATTAATAGGGAGTTCAACAATGTCTTTACTACTTGACCGGGAAATTCACCAGACCTTAATGCTTTGATCATTTATGAGCAATGCTTAAAAAGAGTGTTTTTAAAAATCCCAGACCCTAAAACCACAAGCAACTCATCCCATGAGTTCAAACAAAATTTTTGAATTTTCTAGTAAAAACGGTGGAATAACTAACTACTGCTGAGTAACATTGTTCTGAAGATTTTATAAATTTTATTTAAAACAAAATCTATGTTTAAAGGTACAAAAGACTTTTTTTAAATAAATATTAACTACTTAACTTACTGAATAAAACTAACAAAGAGCAAAACTGTTTACAAGTTCATAATGATTGAAACATCCTAACCTTTAAGTCCTAACACAATCTTGCAAAATTTTTATTTTTTTATTTTTACTGTGTATATTTTTTCATATAATTTTGTAAATAAGTCTTACTAAGAGTCAAAAAAATTATTGTAATAACTGTACAATGCCAAATAATGTTTTTACATAGATATCTGGCTATGAAAATAGCAGTTTAACAAAATGTACATTAGACATTTTTCGAAATTATACTATTATATTTGAATTACAATTAAAACACAATTTACAAGTATTTATAACAAACTTCTTAAAATCTTTTTGTTAAAACATTATTATTTGCTCATTTTTGAAATTAAGCAGTTAAGTGAAGCTCAACCAAATTTCCCACAAGTCAAACTCAGGTAATAAAGCCTTTGTTTTGACAATAATAAATCAGCCTAGTTAAGTTTTTGGTAAAGGATTTGGGAAGTCTGTTATATAATACTAAAAGATATGATGTGATCTTTCCAACTAGTATTACAAGAACACTGAACTATGGGGATGAATAATTTAGCTAAGTAATAAACAAATTGTTAATTAAATAGTAAAACTTTTTTTTTTCCAACAAAATATTCAAGTTGAAAACTTTTATCTAATTTTTTTGAATAAGTCCAACGACGTAGCAGACATTCTCTAGACACGCCCCTGCAAGGAACTTAAGCACGATGAAAAGCCAACAAATGCCGATCATATGCTAACGCCTAATTTTCGCTTATTTTGGGAGAACTAAATTGTCCTGCTTAGATTGTGTTTAAAATCTAAAGCTTAATAGAAATCAGTACCATATAAAAAATGTCATTGGATAATAATTCCACCCGAAATAAAAAAGATCCAAAAAATCCCAAGTTAAAATATCGTAATATTCAGAAAGCATTTTAAGATTGAAAGCATATAAACAGAGAAAGAATATTAACAGAATAACTAAAGAGCGGAAAAATTGAGTCTTGGTTGATGAAAATTGCTTGAGCAGCGACTGTGTTAGAACTTGTAGAAAAGATGCACACGTTACAATGAAAGAACAGAAGTTTAACCTTAGAAGCGAGAGCAGATCCGTTGTCAAGAAAAGAAAACACATCATTGTAAAAATTACGGATACTGACGAACAAGAAGTTTTTAGAGGTAGAGAATCGAATCAAGTGTACAAATATGACCGGTGACGGATCCAGGAGCAGGAGGGTGAGGGCGGGGGTGAGGTTAGGGTATGCATCCCCCCCTCACCAGAATCTGAAAGTTTTAAAATATCTTAGAAAAGAGGATGCAAATGCGATACAAAAATATTTTAACATTCAATATCTATGTAAAAAATTTTTACATAAAATGGACACTCCAATTATAATTATACTTCTAAATAAAAATTAGTTAAAACTAAAAATCTATATGTAAAATAATTTTTTAAACTTAAAATTTTGTAAAAAACCAGCATTAAAAAATCTCCAAAATCAATTTAAATAAAAAATGAGATGATAGTAATCTAATTAGTAAATAAAATAAAAAGCAAATTCTTCCAAGAACATGCTGCTCTGAAAAATATTTTATACTGCTTGTAGTCGGAGGTTGTTTTAACCTTTTTGCAGGAAGGTACATCGTCAAGTACAGCCTGCCAATACCATAAAAATAAAAATAAAAAATTACTACTGTCCTATCAATTAATCAAATATGTTCCATTTTCAATAAATTTTTATATTCTAATTCATAAATCTAAACACACGGTAATTTGCATAGTTCGTTGAACAAATTTAGATAGCTTGAACTAGCTTTAGATATGTTGTGGGTTAAATAGCTAACCTTACGCTTAACCTTAAACCAATAGAATAAACTAATCTTAAACCAATAGAACAACTTAACCTTTAACCAATAGAACTACTCTATATACATCTACACCTTAATTTATTCAAAATAAATATAAGGCATAACATCAGGAAAGGTGTCATCCTATTGATATTTTTATAACGGGTAATATTTATCAAAACTAATGGAAATAAATTATTTTTTATATTTTGAATATGCTATCTTTTTCGTGAAGGTTATATGAAAATATCTTGAAATGGTATAGATAAAATCCAAGTCTAAAAAAATATATTAACTGATACATGGACACAAAGCGATACAAAAAATAAATAAATATAGTTAGCAATTATACATAGTAAAATATTACTGAACAGTAGACCTCAAAAAGTTAATGTGTGTTTTGTAAATTTACTTTTTATATTTTTAGTTTATTTTGTATTTTAAAGGTTCTCGATGAAAAGGCTTCTTATAGTTTTCCGCGAGTTTCCTTACAACTACATACATAGATACATGGTATTATTATAATATATTAATATATATTTTCAACGACAACCACACGCAAGTCCTGAGTAGCCCTGTGGTGCGACGGAGTTGCGTATATTTTTTAAATGCATGAGTTAATAGCCAGCACTTTATATAATAAACCACGAATTTTAAAATTTAATATTTTAACTCACTGTCAAACGAGCATGCGTAAAACAGCATTGTTAACGCTCTTTAGATGTAGTAAATATATGTGATGGACATTTATACAAATTGGAGACATTTTTATTATAGTTATACAACCGAGCAGCTTTGCAAGCCACAACGTTGGCAGTACCAATTTTGCAATTCATCAAAATACTTGCTTGGATAATATTTTCTAATATAATGGATAATACTTGCTAATAAAATGGATAATACTTGATAATACACAATACATGTTTTTCTTAAATAACCCTACCCAAAACATCAAGGTTTATAATAATCTGATACCTCTTATCAGATTATCATAATCTGATTCAAGGTATATCTGATACCTGAATCAGAGTATAGTAACAGGTGTTTATCAACTTTGAAAAACGAACAACAAAATGCTTTTGTTTTTGAACATGCAACATATGAATATATTTAATGAATATAAATGAAACACAGTTTTTTTGAATATACACCAACATATACATGAAAAATTATTGATAGAAAACATTTAAATCTGTAAAAAATTGAAAATTCTGTTAAAATGAAATTTAAAAGCTATTAATTTTTCAATTTGGAAGATGGAGTTCTAAAAAAGATACGTGATATTTTAATTATCCGAGCGAAAATTTATAGGAGACAATTTTTTCTTCTTTTTTTAATTATTCAAACTTCGGACGAAATATAAATTTTTTTCAAGACAAAAAACAAATATTCTTATTACTTGTGCTTATGATTTTAAAGTTGATAACATTGGCCTGATTTTTTAATTCTTAAAAATAATGATGTCTTTTAATATTTCATCATCATAAATTGCAACTAAGGTTCTTGTATCTTAAGTTTTGAATTGAATCGCATATTTTTGGAAAAGAGGAAGTGCGTCAAAAAGATCGCGAAAGAAAGAAGCATAGGCGAGAGGTAAACCAATCTGCATCTGATATTGAACAGCCCTTTTTATCTCGATAGAGTTTTGGCAAGGCAATTAAAAAAATTAATTCAGCATTACCTGCCGATTCAAACAAAGGAAAATACCTTTTGAAAGAAGTTTGCATACGCGAAAATATACTGCTTTCTAATATTTCAGAATGAGGCCCTGACTACGCTCGTTTGGACGATGTAAATTACAAAGGTCTTGATTTTTATTTGCGAGAAGATATCCAACAACCACTAACACCTTTGTTAGAAGGGTGCGGATTGCTGCGTAAGAAAATGGCAGATTATTTACGTCATGTGTATATAAAAGCGACAGCAGTGTGCATATTTTCGTTTATGTGGTCAAAATGTGTCAAAAATGAATTGATTATACAAGTAAGTAAAATTGTAATTTTATTTATTGTGCGACAACAAAATTTAATAATTTTGTATTAACCTTTTTGATATATTTATCATCCATTTATATTTTTAATTCTTCTAAAATTAGATGAATTTCAGTAAAATTTACACTATAATGGAGCAAAGTGAAATTCAATTTACTTCATCAGCAACTAACAGTATTCACTGCTGCAATTTGGAGTAAGAGCAATACACATGCCTATGCCATTGCAATCGATCGTTTACTTCATGATAAATATGCCATCTTGTTCATTATCTAACAATTATTACGTCATAATCAAAATATTTGTAAGTTACACTTTTTCACAGATGTTCCTTCATCATAATTCAAAAAACCATATGTCATGACAGCCATGAATAATTATTCATTGTTTGTAAATGCAGTATTATCTCCATCTGAAAAGTACAAACTTAATACTATTTCCCTAGCAGTGATGGGCACAAACTTTTTTATTATAGTTTAACTAAACTACTAACTAAAACTAAAAAAAAGTAGTTAAACTTTTAGTTACAAACTTTTTATAAAAAGTAGTTAACTTAAACTAATTAGAAATAGTTAACTAAAATTCAACATTTTTGCGCATAAAATTCAAATTTTTTTCATCAGGTTTATCACTTTTTAGTTTAACATCTTTGTAGCACATGTTCACAAGTAGGCTGTTCATGTTATCAATAACAATAACAGATTATTAGATTAACAGTTTGAATTTATGATATTAGCAGACCAAGCGGAAATGATGTTGAAAAGTCCAGTTCATGCACTAAATAAATAAATACATAAAAATAGTAATAACAGAATCCTTGGAGTCCTTGGTCAGGTGAGTGGTGCATGGAAATAGAACGATTTATTTGGCGATATATAAAAAATTTAGTTAATAAAAATTTAGTTAAACTTTTTCAACTAAACTAGGAAAAAAGTTAGTTAAACTAAAAGTTTAACTTAAATAAAAAAATTTAGTTTAACTATTGCATTTAATTAAAAAAAAGTAGTTAAACTAAAAGTTAACTAAAAAATTAGTTAACTATGCCCATCACTGTTCCCTAGGTATATTTGTCTTTGTAGAATTGCGTTCTGCTGAAAGGGCAAAGGCATGCCTTGCCGAAGTAATAGAAATTATAGATAATGTGGCATATTAAATTTCTAAAAGAACAAAACGAACTCGATTTTATATATCCATCTGTAGACGACTTCTACTGGCAGTTAAAACCGTTTGTACCGCAATCACACTTTGATAACCATGGAAACATTATTATCGAGCCAAAATTTTACAACTAAAACATATTGTTAAAAACTTGATATTATAATTTTCTTATTTTTAATAAAATATATTGACTATATAATACATTATTTACCTTTAATACAATACAGTAAAAGATTGTTTTTTAATTAAATGTGTATTTAATATAATTAGTATTGATATATATGTTATTTATTAGGGGTGGGAGTTAAGGTTAGTTTTAGTCTAACTAAATTTAGTCGACTAACTTTTTAGTCTAACTAAATTTAGTCGACTAACTTTTTAGCGTAACTAAATTTAGTCGACTAACTTTTTAGCGTAACTAAATTTAGTCGACTAACTTTTTAGTCTAACAAAATCTAGTCGACTAACTTTTTAGTCTAACTAAATTTAGTCGACTAACTTTTTAGTCTAACTAAATTTAGTCGACTAACTTTTTAGCGTAAATAAATTAGTCGACTAACTTTTTAGTCTAACTAAATTTAGTCGACTAACTTTTTAGCGTAACTAAAATTAGTCGACCAACATTTTAGCGTAAATAAATTAGTCGACTAACTTTTTAGTCTAACTAAGTTTAGTCGACTAATTTTTTAGTCTAACTAAATTTAGTCGACTAACTTTTTAGTCTAACTAAATTTAGTCGACTAACTTTTTAGCGTAACTAAAATTAGTCGACTAACTTTTTAGTTTGACTAAATTTAGTCGACTAAGTTTTTAATTTGCGAAAAATATGTTGTTACTTTTACCCAAAAAATACTTTTTTTAAATCTTGTTATGTGTTAGTTGTGAAGTGGTTTGAGCGCAATTTTTTTAATTACAAATTGCTGTAAGTTACAATTTAGATCTCCATGGCATCTTTTTCAAAGTTGATTTTCAGAGTTTTTCAAGTTTTTGGAGAAAACTTTTTTTCCTTAAGTTTGCGAGATATACACTTGGAGTTTTGTAATAGTAAAAAAACTGTATCCAATTACTCCCCCCTTGTTACTAAGTACTTGTTTTAACTTTCAATAAAAAGCGGTTTAAATCTGGATTTTTTCAATTTCTAATTAAAATGAACCATAAACTATTAGAAAAAAAAATGGTGCCATATTTTTGAAATGTGTTGTATGCAGAAGCTTTTTCGGATTTCTTTTATTTAATACCAGCAATCATTTTTTAAGGTAATAATACCTAATTTATTTTGTTCTACACTCATAAAACGCAGTTTTTACAGTGACGACAATATGATTGTAGTTGTTAGTAACAATTACACAATATAGAAATAATAAAAACATTAATTGCGTAACAATTTGTTACGCAATTAATGTTTTTTATTATTTCTATATAACAATTACACAATATAGAAATAATAAAAAACATTAATTGCGTAACAATTTGTTACGCAGTTAATGTTTTTTATTATTTCTATATTGTGTAATTGAATATATATCTTGTTCAACTCTTAATTTTTATTTATTTTTTAATTATTATTAAAATGTTAATAACTAATTATGTATTCGGTATAAAATATCAGCTGTTTTTGGCGGAGTTGTTCTACTAACAAACCAATTTTTATTTAATTCAATGAAAGAATATGTGGGGCAATACTAGGTACAAACAAAACATTTTTATTACCTACTTGTCACAAATTATATTACGTATTTTAAATTTCTTAAAAACAATAAATTTTAATGAATGTCTTTAAGTTGATTTATTTGTCTTAATTCATATTATGTTCATATAATTTCTCAACATAACAAAATTTAAGGAATGTCTTAACTGACACCTCAAAGTAATGGTTTCCCGCTATATATTAGATAAACCGTTATTCTCAAATATATATTTAAATTTACTTTAAGAAATTGCATTTTTAAACTATGTCGAAAAATAATACGTTTTCTCCAATTGAATATGCTGCTCCAATATCTAATTTGATGAATCTGACGAAGAAAAGATTGGATAAAAGAAAGACTATAGATGAACAAAACCCTGCAGATCATAACGATAGCGAAACAAGTTCAAGTTTTTCATCCGGTCAAACAGAAATTGAAGTTGATGCTCAGTCCATTGAAGAAGCAGCTAAAACTACATACGAAAATTACTCAATCGAGGAGGAAACATCAAAATGGATATGCAATCAATGTATTAGTAACAGACCTAAAAAGTACTCTTGTAAAACATCAAAGAGTATATTAGATTACCATCTTGAACATGATCACAAAATAATAACGCCGAAAAAAAAACGAACTATGAGTGGCTTGTCAAAAGAAGTTAGCGATAAGATTAATAGAGCTCTTATTATTTTCATTATTGCCTGTTGTCTTCCATTTATGTTGGTAGAAAGTAGTGCATTTAAAGAATTTGTTTTGTGTTTAAATCCAAAGTATAAAGTGCCTTGCCGAAAAAAGTTTAATTGATAATAATTTTGAAATCAAAATTATTATCAATTAAAGTTTTATCTATTACTACTGACGGATGGACGTCCTGTCAAAACTATAGTTATATATCTGCAACTGCACATTTCATTTCTGAAAAAACAAATTTCATCAGTTTTTGTTTGGGCTTTGCATACCTTAATGGCCGCCATGATGCAGATAATTTAAAAGAGGCTTTGCTAAAAATCGTAGAAAAGTTTAAAGTAGATGATAAAATAATGAGTATAGTATCAGACAACGCCAGTAACGTACGCAACTGTCTAAATTCTTTAAAAGTTTGTTTAAACATTCAACCAATAAGATGCATGGGGCATGTTTTGCAATTAGTTGTTAAAAATGTCATAGATTTAGTTGAAGAAGGTGAAAAAGATAGTTCGTCTAAATTCTTTTTCATTGCAAGAACATTAACTAAGTGCAGGAAAATTGTTACATCTTTCAATCATTCTTCTCAACTTAATGATTTATTAGAGGAAAGTCAAACACGACAAGGTGTCGAAAAAAATCACATACTTCATTTGATTCAAGATGTGAAAACTCGTTGGCACTCTACGTTTCTCATGGCAGAGCAAATGCTTAAGCTTCACTCCTACGTAAAAGATATCTTTAATTCGAAACAACAATACAAAGATATGAGAAAATATTTACTCGATGAAGATGAAATGGTTAACTTAAAAGAAACGGTAAATGCTTTATTAAGCTTTAATCAAGTAAGTGTTTTACTATCTGGCGATAGGTATGCAACGTGTTCTTTAATTATTCCAAGTATAAAGTACCTTGAGAAGCAGCTGAGTAAGAATAAAAGTGAAACTCCTCCTTTAATTGTAATATTGAAATCACATTTGTTTGAATCTTTACAAACTTACAAAGATTCATATGAATTAGAGAATAATTCCTTTTTATTGTGTGCCACTTTTTTGGATCCAAATTATAAAAGTTTTCAATTCTTTGAAAAGTACGAAAAAAAGAAATATTTAAAAATTGTGAAAGAATTTTTGTCAGGTTTTTATCTCTCAAAAAGAGTTGGTGAAATAATTCCAATTAAAAAGGTGACAAAGGAATCAAAAAAATTTAAGTTGTCATTTGAGGATGAAGAAGATGATTCCGGAAGTGATAGTGACAAAAATGTAACCTTAGATTTAAAAAAAGAAATCAGTGAATATATAAGATTGTCAGTGCACGAACAAAATGTTTTAGAGTTTTGGCATCAAAATCAATATGTTTTTCCAATATTGTATTGCATTTCAACGATGATTTTATGTACACCTGCTACCAGTGCACCAAGTGAGCGCCTTTTTTCTGATGCATTAAACAATTTGTATGCTAAGCGAAACAGGATGACGGCTGAATGTTTTCAAATGTTGATGTTTTTGTACGAAAATTTGGAATTTTTTAATTTGGTTTAAAATTGGTGCAATTTAATCAATGTAATACGGAAATATCTTGTTGTAATAATTATTTTTGAATTTATTTTATTGTTCTTAAATAGAAAACTCTTAAATTTAGAACTTGAACTGTTTTGTTTTAAAAACAATCAAACAAGGTTGCAACAGGTTTAAAAAATGATTTTAAAAAGTTGTTGCTCTCATGTTTGGGACAGGGGGGGGGGACCCCAGAAACTTGAGGGCTTTTATGTTTCCAGGCAACAATTATCGCAATTTTTTGCAAAGTATCATTATCCGATTTTCAATTTTTTTTTAGAAAAACCAATTGCTTAATTAGACTATAAAACTAAGTGCAAAATATGAACGTAGTAAGTCTTCCCGATTCTATGTTATTTAAATTTAAGTTTTTTTACATTTGTAAATGTATTTTACATTTTCATGTATTAATTATGACCCACCCAAGTTTATATTTCATAATGAATGATTTCATTAACCTTACCTTTTCTTTATAAATCTACAAAAAATGGCGTCTTAAATGCGGTTCATTTAAGTTGATATTTCAATCTTACTTTTTAAATAAGATTGCTTCTAGTTAACTTTAGATCTTACTTTTCACGCTAAAACTCTTTTTTTCTAACAAACTATCTACTCCAGCTTGAAGCAATTTAAAGACAAAAATTGCTGCTGCCTAGTATACAGCCATATTTAATATAATTAAATGAGTTTAAATACGACTAATAATTAAATTTTTGATACCAAAAAAAAAACATTATTTTTGGAAAAATATATCGTAACTTAATTTTTTTTTAACAAAAAGTGAAAATGTTCTTTAAAATGATAGATATTCTGCATTTTTTAAGTAATTAAAAAGTGATAAGAAATTTTCTGGTTTGATAAAGCGACCGCTGCCATTTAACAGAATGTTTATCTTATTTTACAGTTTTACACGATTTAATTGCGGAGGTTGCATTTTTAAATGCGGACGATGAGCCTCTCGGTAAATGCTATTAAATGTTTTGCATTTTAAAAACTCTATTAATACGTTTAACATTTGGTATGCGATTTAGAATAAATAAATTGCCGAAGCTTAAATGTACTTAAATTGTAACAAACATAACCTAAATACGCCAACCAATTTAAGCGCAATTCCGTGCTTATTTGTCCGTACGTTGAAAAAATGAGAAAATGATAAAGTTTTAATTATGAATGTAATGATAACGTTGAATATATAAGCTTTCGCATTAAATGTCAAGCTTGTTGAGAAAAATGATGGAAGTTAGCGTTAGTTAAATTGGTACTTCTTATCGCTTATATGAAATTAAATATTTAGAGACTAAGTATATTCGCTAGTATACAGAGGAGGGGGGAGGTGGTAAGTTGAAAACTGCCGTAAGAATAATTGCCGATTAAAAATTATACTTGCTGAGTATAAGAATATATATATCGATTGCTGAGATTTGCTAATAATTATAATAACATCTTAATTTGCCGAATGATCAAACTAAATATCTTTTGGTCTCGTCTAACCAGTTACATCAACTTCCTTTTAGTTATTCAATATAACAGCAATAGATAGCGATTCCACGGCTCAACGAAAAACATTTGACGTTTGAAAAAAACACGTAGCTTTCATGAACTTTACTCTCTTATATCTTTTTGTATGCTTAAGCAAACACCTTAAGGTTTTTTGCATCAATTAGTGTTACTCAACCTCTTTCCAGTCATATATAGAAAATACTATGGTTTATATGGCTTTTAAACTTTATCCATATCTTAAGACCACTTTTAAGAAAAAAGCTCGAAGCATTTTTTTAAAACAAAGCTTTTAGAGGTTAGGATTCCTTAGTACCAAAACTCATCCAATTTTTATAAAACTTTCCGTATACATTAAAAAAGGGATGACGAATCAAATGGAATGTGCACACTTTTTAACTTTTATACATAAATTTTTAGTGCTTAGCGTTTCAAAACTTCAAGGTTTATTTTTATAGAAAAAAAAAAGTGTTTTTTAAATGTGTCCAGGTGGAAATTGCAAGTTTACTCTTTCCTCTTTTTATAACAAGTATTTATTTATGTTTTCTTGAAGAATAGGTTCTAAGGATTTGTATATAGAAATTATGTATATATATATATAACTATCTTCCTTCGCATATTTTATGACGTTTTTTGTTTTGATTTTGCGTGACATAATGCAAATTTTTGGTGCCATAACAATGCAAATTTTCCATACTCAAGCCCTATACCTTTCGTCAAAAAATCATCAATTATTGCACTACAAAAAATTCAATAACTTTAGATCCGCTTAACTTCAAAGGCCGAATGACCCCTCATTTTTTAAGTCAAGTCAAGCTCTATACAATGATATAAGTTACATATGTTTATTTGAATAATAAAAAAATCGTCAAGAATGGCTACAATAGAATCAGATTTTAAGTTTAATTTTATATAGCTAGATATTCCTTATATTTTAAGAAATAACAATGATAATAATATAGAAATTGAGATCATTTACTTAACTACTTTAGTACATGTATAACAAGAGATATAACAAATAATACAAAATATCAACTAGTTTTGTAGCTACTTAGAGAATATTGGTTTCATGTCCAGGGAACTACACCATCTACTATATTGCTGTAGACTTATTGTTTATGAATATTATAGAATTTTTTATTTTTATGTTTAACAACAAAAATATATACAGTTAAGGATAAATAACTCATACATAAAATGAATATAAATACAATAAAGAAAAAAATAATTTGTCACAGTTTTAAAGAATTTAGCAAAGCCAATTTATGGCAAACCGCAAGAATAACTAAGTATTTAATATTAACATAGCATGATTTACCAGCTATATATAAAATAATTTTTATTTGACAAAAACAAATAGGTTATTATGTGCCTTTTATGACAAAAGAAATAGTATATGAAATATGAAATACGAAAACATGAAATATCTGGCTACATTTTGCAAGATGATTATAAACTTGAATAACTTTTTAAAAGGTTTTGCATTATCAAACGAGTTATAAAAAAGCCCATTAGAAAATACACCTACTAAAAAACAATGCTCAGTGGAATATATATTATGGAGCTTATAGAGTAGTCGAGGCAAAAAATGGCGACATATCGGAAATAATACTGATTTCCTTTTTCTTGGTGTAATTTGTTTAGTAATTTGTCAACACGTGAAGTAGTTACTTTTCCTGAACAGTCTTATTAAACAAATGCTATAAAATTTAAACTAATACCACGTGATCAGAGTTTCTGTTTAAAAACTAAGGGCAGCCATTTTAATAGATTTTTTTGTTGACGGGTGAAAATTTAGAGTTTGTCGGAAACTCGCATGGCTCGCTGATTTCTGCGGCCTCTTTGATGTAAAACAATAGGTTGCGCGTCCATCTCTTATAGTTCCATGGTAATAGATAGTGAGTGTCATACCCATACTATATATCACTAATATGAAAATGAAAATTTATAGGCAATGTATAATAAAATCCAATTTTAGGAATGTTACTTATCTGGGATAATTTTTCCTATGTTGCTATTTTAAACCTTTGAAATAGGGTTGTTAACCGAAAGGTTTCAAAGATTTCTGTAAAAAATCTTTCAAAAGGGTATATACAATTAGTATTTATTTTTATTCGTAACGAATATATAGAAACATTAAAATTTGTCAAAGTAACTTTCGCAAATAATACTTCTGAAAATTAGACTTTCGCAAGTTGCTATTTCAAATAATGCTCTTCCAAAACTTCCAAAAGTTTCACTTTCGGAAGTAGCACTTGAGAAATGAGCGCTTTTAATAACTACGTTTCGAAATCTATAAAGGAAGTTTATTCGCCTAACTGCAAGAAATGTAAAAATAAAATATCTGTATATATATATAAACTGTTTGTAATGAATCTTTATGAAAATAAAATATCTGTATATGTATATAAACTGTTTGTAATGAAACTTTATCTTCAGTATAGCAACATATTAAATTTTTACTAGTTTGTTTTTTCAAATAATGATCAAAAAATTTATTTCGAAAGGAAAATTTTCGATAAATCCACTTGAAGAACGGTCATTTACGGAAGAAAACTTGAAATTCGTCATAAAAACAAGATTGAAATGTTCCATTTAAAAAAATCCGTTCAATGAACTAAGTAATTAAATGCTCATTACTCATAAGTGTCAATTATCGCGCATTCAAGTTTTTATGAAGTAAAAAACTGATATTATTTTTTAACTGAGTCCTTTCGGTAGGTTTTAAAAATCTTCTTTCGAAATGAATCGATTAGCAAGTTTCTTTTCGCTTGTGATTCTTGCAAAAATTTTATTTTTCGTATATTGCTTTACCAGCGGCGTGGGCAGGATTTTTTTGATGTTTCAGATATGACACTTTTAGGCATCGTGCGAACTCAAAACTCAAGAATGTTGTTAAGTCAAATGAAAATGTTTCTCAAAAAATTGCGGTGATTGGAGCGTGAGAACAAAAATACCCCCAACAAGTTGGCTTTCCCAACCCCGAATTAGACGTTAAATTAAACTGCAGAATGTTAATTAAACGTTCAAAAGGTGCCTTTTTTAGATTCCGTGCCCATTGGGTGTTTATAAACAGTTGCAACAACCGCATTGGTAGTTGTCTCAGAGCTGGGACAAAATTCTAATAATCGAAATTGATTTAATACGTTACGAATTTGATTTGACGTGCTCCTATGAACCATATTTGGGACATTCAACCGCCACGATAATGTGCTAACGTGTGTGAAAATTTCATTGCTTCATAGGTTATTCAGTTTTTAGTACTGAAGCTTGTTTTAATCGACTAATTTTAGTTAGACTAAAAAGTTAGTCGACTAAATTTAGTTACGCTAAAAAATTAGTCAACTAAATTTAGTTAGACTAAAAAGTTAGTCGACTAAATTTAGTTACGCTAAAAAGTTAGTCGACTAATTTTAGTTACGCTAAAAAGTTAGTTGACTAAATTTAGTTAGACTAAAAAGTTAGTCGACTAAGTTCAGTTCGACTAAAAAGTTAGTCGACTAATTTTAGTTAGACTAAAAAGTTAGTCCACTAAATTTAGTTAGACTAAAAAGTTAGTCGACTAATTTATTTACGCTAAAAAGTTAGCCGACTAGTTTTAGTTAGACTAAAAAGTTAGTTGGGTAATTTTAGTTACGGTTTTTTTAGTTAAGTTAGTTACAATTTTTAGTTTTGGTCACAACACTATTATTTATGATAGTCATAATCGATCTATTTTCAAAAAAGAAATCCAAAATTGACAAATGTCTGCATCTTCCGTCCGTAATTTTTTTTTTTGTCCGTTCGCGATTTCGGTTTAAACTATTATTATGGAGCAAAGATACATCGTAGAACCCTGTAACTTTGTAATAATCTTCAAGAATGCTTGTATAACTATAAAAAACAAATCACCCGTAATTGATACATTTTCATAGAAATAGGGTTCATTTATTAATTTTAATTTTTTTTTTACTTTTTTCTGTTCCGAACGTGACTCTATTAAAAGGTTAATTTATTCTTTAATTATGAAACGACCCATAGCTACCATACTTTGTATAGAAATATATACATAGTTGTCATTTAAACAAAAGTCGGAGATTAAAAATTGCATTAATTTTAAAATAATTAATGCAACGGATGCAATGTTCCGTGCGTGATTTTCTGGAAATGCCAAGTGAAATATTTATCCTATAGGATGTATACATAAAAACATTTAATGAAGTTTCAATAAATGTAAACAAAGAAGAAAGCAGAACAAAATCCAGGTCTTATGCATGAATACAAAAGAAAAAACTGAAAAAAAAACATAAAACAAAAAGATAAAAGTAAAAGTATTAATTAATATAATCAATTATGAAGATCTAATAACAAAATGATAAAACTTCAAACCTCAAAAACTTTCATGCAGTTTTTTTTCACACAAAGCCTGCTTATCTCATCCATATAAAATGAAAAGTAATATTTAGTGTGTTTAAATTTCATAATAACACGATAAAGTACTATAAACATAAACTTACGTCATAAATGATCTGATTGAATTTTATAAAGATATACAATTTATACCTATAAATAAATATTATTTTTACAAAATATATTTTATCAATTATAAAATCTTTTTAAAAATTTTTTATATGTCAAGTGACAAATGAATAAAAAATTTTATAACATTTGTATTTTAACATACAAGTTTTTTTGAATAATAGTTTTTTTTTTAAATTAAATATTAAAAAACACATTTTTTTAGACTAATTTGGGGATCATCCATAATTTACGCAACGCTAAATTTATTTAAAAAACTGAAGTTTTTTATCTTAGGCTCCTTTACGAGGCAATTTTCATCAAACTTAATGCACTCTTTTAATTTTTCATGTAATTTAAGACTCTGCGAGGAAAATTTTTTATCTTGTTTGTTTTGTTTATTAGTGAAATTTAGCTTTATGTAATTTATGGGCGATTTAAATAATACGATTTAAATAATACGAAGAATGTGTAGAAACACATATTTTTCCATGACTAAAAATATAACTTACATTTTAACATATTAACACATTAAAACATTCACTTTTTGACCAAATAAGCCACGGTTAGTTGACTGCATATTTTAGAGTAGACTGTTTATTGCTTATACAACCTTGGTTACTTAAATCCATATTTTAGTGGAGACTGAACCAAACATGAAAGTATATCAGTCTACGCGTCACTTAGTTTTATAGTTGCGCGAACAATTCTCGTTCGGCCAAAAATTAACTCCGTGTGGGCTTTCCTTGGAAATATTTTTATTTCACGTGGAGTTAAACTTAACTTTTGAATTTTTACGTGTTGTTATTTAAATTTTTTACAAGGAAATCCCAAATTTAAAAAACAAATTAACTTGACTGTTTTATTTACATGTAAATTTTAAACTTGACGTATTCAAAAAAATTTGTCTCAACTACATTTTATTTAATCTATCAAAACAAACGACATTTTAAAAAGAAACTGAAACCTAATGTCTCAAATTGCTCAAATGTTAATGTTACAAGTATAAACTATATGACTTTAGTATTACTAAATCATGAAAATCATGAAACTAACACAAGAAGTTGTTAACGTTTTAAGGTCGTATTCAAACAATGTTATGTCACTGATTTCTTTTCTTGACGAAAGAGACTTGGGTATTTTAAATTGGACTGATGACATAGGAAGAACCATTCTGCATCATATTGTTGACAACAGTGGAAGTGCAGAATGTGTTAAGCTATTGCTAGAAAAAAACGGTATACAGATAAAATGAGATTTATAAGGCTTTAAAGTAAGAATAATAGTGTATATCTAGAAATAAGACTCGAAAGCTAGAAGCGTTATAGTAGAAAAGTTTAACAAAAGTTTGCTAAATAGAAAAATTTATGTTGAATAATATTTTTTTAAAATTTGAATTATGTAACATTTATCATGTTAACATATTCAATTTAAAAGGTAGTAGAATGTTTAAAGTTATAATAATAAGACAATATCTGAATAAAATACATGTATTGATACATGTGATTTATGATTAAAATTTTTTTTTTTGACAATGTAAATAAGCAGAAAGTCTTTGTATTTGTTGTTAAGACAGAGTGACAGAGTGCTAGTGTGAGAAGTCTTATAAAGCCAAAAATACTTTTTTTATTTAATTTAGGTAACATTGTTTTACAAAGCATATATAATCTTTAAACATCTTTTAAATTAAAACAAAATCATGTAAAATATTAAGTAAATTATATTAAATTGTAGATAATTTTGGGTACATTTTACTAAAACAAAGGTAGTTGTGCTACACTGAAGTATTTTTTTTTTTTTGCTATTAACTATTATATCGAATTGCAATAAAAAAAAAACATAAAAAATTATTATAACAGAATTGATATTAGTATTTATGCACGACAGACACTAAAAGAAAAAAACTGGTCACCAAAATTTTAAATGATGTTTAATTTAAGTCTTGTTTTTTACTAGATTAACAGGAAACCACAGAGTGTTTCCATATAACTGTCAGTAGAATAAGATGTTTGTTAATTCTAGTAATAAGTATTTTTTTTTTTTAGCTGACCCAAATGCAGTTTCAGATGTTGTTGACAAGTGCTCAGTGAGACTTATGTTATTTCAACTTTATTCTGATTATTGTTGTTTGAATTAAGACTTGTTTATATATTTATACCAATTGTATAATTTTTAAGTATAAAGTTAATTTTTTTTAAATATATTTAGACACCTCTTCACTATGCTGCAAGAACTAATAATCTTGATTGTATGATTGTTTTGCTAGAATATGGGGCTAAAATAGATATACTAAACACTAATAGACAACGTGCTATTGATCTTGCTACATATTGCTGCTCAACAGATTGCATAAATTATCTTCATAAAATTTATGGTACGTGTATTCTGTATAAGCAATAATATAACTAAAAACTTAGTTCCTTATTTGAAAAACTTTATTTTAGATTTTAATGTAATTCTATCAACACACCAGTTGTTTAATACAATAATTATTTCAATATATTAGAATTGTTTCTACATTTTTTTTTGTGTTTATAATTTTGATTATATTTTTTAAAAGTAAGAATAAATTGTTGATGCAAATCTAGAATTAATTTGAAAGATGCATGCCTAGTATGCAGCTTTACAATTTTCTTATATAACCTGACTATTAAAATCTTTTTCTTTGAAGTCTGATAATAGTTTGACACAAGTTGTGCCAATAAATAGGTTGTTAAAAGAGTTAAGTAAGTAAAAAAATGATTAGAAATTTTCTGTTTGTGGCTGCTGAGACAAAACAAAAAATAGGTGTTTGACTCTTTTTTGAAATATACTGACTAAAATAGAGAAAACAGGGTTTTTGCTTAAGCAGGCACTTTTTATTAAACAAAATTTTTAAGTTATTAAATTAATACATTTTTAATACATAGATTTATTACAATTAAAACATTTTAATTTATACTTTTTTAAAATATATACATAAGCATTTATATATACTTATAAATACTTGATATTATTTTTTTAACCAAATCTAATTGTAGGATCAATTTGAATAAATACATTAATAATAAAAAGTAATAATGATACATTCATACATACAAACATATATATATATATATATATATATATATATATATATATATATATATATATATATATATATATATATATATATATATATATATATATATATATATATATATATATATATATATATATATATATATATATATATATATATATATATATATATATATATATATATATATATATATATATAAAGTTTGTTGCGTTTGGGAAGCACGGAAGGAAAAAAGTTATTCTTACGCGAACATATACGTCACTTTTAATTTCTTTTGACTTTCGTCCAACATTTGCGTGTTGGACGAAAGTCAAAACCATTAATTTAATTACAAATTAATCGTTTTATAAAAAAACCACAAAAACGCAAATTTAATTGACCAGAATGTTTTTAAAAA
>NC_088922.1:20577500-20685000 GCF_038396675.1 Hydra vulgaris
TATTCGTTTAGAGGAATTAAATACATTTTCATTAGAGGAGTTTTGGTTTAGCCTGTTATTAATTGAAAGCGGGATTTGATCTAGGATTTAGGGTGGATGGTTTGAGTTAATATTAATATGCAATAATTCATCGTTTGGTTTTTTGACTTATATGAATTTTCAGAGAGGTTAAATGTGATGTCAAGAAAGTTTACAATTTTTAAATTTATGTTTTTTTCGATTTGTGAGCCAATATTTTTAAAAATTTCTGTAATATCTTTTTTAATTTTATCCAGCTGTGGACCAGATTTTTTTTGCATTACTATTAAACCATTGTCGCGATAAAGGCCTAAATCTTTTATATTGATAATTTTACCTAATAAATCTAAAATATATAGTCGAACAAATTCACAAGTTTCTGCTCCGCCATAACTGCCCATTGTTACATCAAAGCAGTCATGTATGTTTTTCTTTTTTCAAGTTTCCTTATTAAAATAAAGTAAGGTTTTCTACAATGTTTTATTATACGGATTGTTTCATCAGGAATAACTGTGTAGCTTTTTGCAAATTCAATTGTTTTATCTAGAATATCTGCAGTTATTGAGGGGTAAAAATCATTAATGTCAAATTGAATGAATGTACAGTCATTTTTGTTTTCGATTATGGAGAACCAATTTATAACATCAGTGGTATTTTTCCACTGTTGCAAATTTAATTTATTTCTAAGAATATTATTAATTTTGTCCATTTAATTTTGCTTACATGTCCAATCTTACTTTTTGAGGGAACCCATAACCTACAAGGAAGTTTGTTTCGAAAATTGGGTTTATGGTCTTTTAGTGTTACGAATTCTGGTAACACCAGGGTGGCATAACGAATTGTGTAAAGACAATAGAGTAGAAAAGCTCATTGCTGAAGAGTACATACAACTAAAAGTATCAGGTGCAAAATTATCTATTCTTTTTCGGTAAACAATGTCAAAGTTGTAACAAGAAAGCTTAAGACGCCGTTGATATATTTTATCATTCTTGATTTTACTTGTATTATTCTTACTAAACATAAACTATAGCACTAATGCGAACAGATAGCAGCCTCTTTTTCAATAGGGGGATGTTTTAGCTTGGATTGATACTTTTTATTGACTAAAACCATTAGAAGAAATATTAATATAACATCAATAATAATAATGCTCAAATCATTGCATAGTTATTTATTTATATATCTTAAATCAAATTAGTTATCTTTACTTATGGGGACAATTCTACGCTTTGATCAAAATGTAGTTTAGCTACTATTTATATAAAAAATATGAGGCACGATTTTTATTTGAAATTTAAAACAAAAAAATAACAAAATTTAAAATTTTTAATATATAGCAACCAAATGATTATTTGACTTTTGTTTGAATTTATTTATTTTATCAAAATAACTCACTTGAGCGTGGAATTTCCTAGTGTATTGTACAAATAGAGTGCTCATTGTTCTTAAAAAGCGAAGTAGTAAAAATTAGTAAAAACACTTATCCAATTAAAACTGTCGAAAAAAATTAGATAAGTGTTTATATATATATATATTTATATATACATATATATATATATATATATACATATATAATATATAATTATATATATATATGTGTATATATATATATATGTGTGTATATATATATATATAGTTTAAATAGTTAACAAGTTAGCTGTATAAACTCTATAATCTCAAACGTTATTATTAGCAAAAGAGAGAGGTTCACTGAAGTTCGTGCAATATTATTATTTTTTGATCTTCTTTTTTTTTCACAACAATCTACAAACTTGTAAAAAATGAACATTTAAAAAATAACTTTATTCAACGCTAACTGAAGATATATATAAAAAATACATTAATATAAACTACATACGGAATTTTGTATGTTTAAAAATTACTTTAGTATGACATTTAAATAGAAAATCCTCAGTTTGTTGAAATTTTTACTGAAACTTCTTATATTTATGCGTTTTGCCTTATTTTTTTATTGGTTGAATTTTTAAAATACTGCAAAGCATTTACATTTAAACCTTTTAAAAGATATTTGATATATAAACTACTATCAAAGTTTAGGAGGGAGAGGGGGGTCAGGAATTAAGCACGTCACCCTATAAACAATTATAGGGTGACGTACTTGATTGATGGCCCCCCCTTAATTGAATTTATAAACTATTTGGTTTACTAAAACAAAAGTATTATCTAAATAAAAGTTACATGTAACCCAGAACAACCTGCTAAGGTTACAGAAAAACATATATCGACCACCAGAAAAATATGTAACCCCCAGTACAGCTTCATGTCCTGCTGCCTTGTAGGATACGCTTTTTTAGGCAAAGGCTAGGAGAAGCCAACTCCGACTAAAAACACCCCTGCCATGGGACTCTTGGTTAAGTAAAAGCTAGAGATGTCTTGATAAAAAATACTCATCTTGGGCAGATGTCTAACGTTTCCAGCTACTGTCTTATAGAACGCCTCCAAGGCAAAGACTTAAGAGGTAAAGTGATTCTATCTGTTGACCAGCCCCGCACCCCTTCTTCATCTATTAGGCTGGCGCAGATGTATTTATAATACATTGTTTCCAGTTTAGGATGTCAAATGCTGGATCTTCTTGACTCAATTCATGGGTTTTGCTTGTGTCTCTGTTTTTATGACCAGGCAACTCATTTTATTATCTCCGGAAGAGGAAACAGCTCTAAAACTATGTTTTATGGTTCTGAGGCCGGCTGGTAGTCAGGTTTCCCAAACTCTGTGGTAGCTCTGAAAGAGGCTGATTCCATCATAGGCTGTAAAATATCAGAGTACCATGTTGCACATGGATGGTGTCCCTGTTGGTACTTTTGGTAAGCATTGCCAAGGCCACATTTGGAGCATTTTTTTATGGCTTAGGGTTTATTATTAGTAATGAGGCAATTGCTTGGGCTATTAAATAGTGAACTGAGTACTATCTATGCTTTGAGTCAAGTTCTTTAACAAATTCAAAAATGACTAAAGTACCTAAAACTATTAAACACAAAAAACCATTGTCATTAACAAAGTATCTAAACCTATCATTCATTAATATTCGTGGTCTTCGAAGTAACTTTTTTTCTTTTGAGTCTTATCTCTTGCAAAGTTCACCACACCTACTTACTTTTTGTGAGCCTAATTTAAGTTCGGCTATCTCTAACTCAAATAGCCAACTTTCCAACTCATTTTATAGACAATCCAAATCATTTACCTTCTCTACGCGACTTTTGTCCTTTTTCTGATCCTAGTCAGTGCTCAGTTTCTCCACATTCACTCTTAGTTGCTTCTGATCATGGTTTGATCTCTCTAAAACTATTATCTCATTGTTCTTCATCATCAGAATCCCCCTATCATTGTACCTTTTTAAATTACCTTAAGGCTGACTGGGATTCTATCCGTGATTTTCTTCATAACAACCCATGGGTAGAAATCTTTTGTCTTCCTGCTGATAAATGTGCTTCTTACATACCTTCTTGGATTCAGGCTGACATGGAATCTTTTACTCTCTCTCAACAACTCAAGCCTCAAAGTCAAGCCTCACTCTTCTCCAGGGTTTACCTCACATTGTACTTCTGCAATTTCCAATTGAAACCATTACTTTCATATCTATCAGCATAACAATTCTTCAGAAATCAGATGTCTGTTTACTATTGCTAGAAAACATTGTAAAGGGTCATGAAATCTTGTATTTTATCTCAAAAATTAGGCTCTCGTGACTTCTGGAGAATCTTTAACAATACCAATAATAAGAACAAATCTGTTATTCCACCTCTCCTGTACGGTTCAGATTTTGTCATATCTCCTAAAGACAAAACCTGAATTGTTTGCTAAAAACTTTACAAGTGCTTATTGGAGTCTTGTTTTCGTGCGCTCTGGAAAACGGCATCAGTTATCCCTATTTTCAGAAATTCTGAAGAGCGATCTGACTTGTCTAACTACCGTCCCATTAGTCTCCTTCCTATCATAAGCAAGGTTTTTGAATCTTTCATAAAGAAACACCTAATCTCTCATCCTGAATCTAATAAATTACTTTCTAATCATCAATATGGATTTCGATCTTCTTGTTCTACAGCTGATTTGCTAACAGTAACAACCGATAGGTTTTATCATGCATTAGATAAAGGTCGAGAGGTTAAGGCCATTGCTCTTGACATTTCTAAAGCTTTTGATAAAGTTTGGCATGCTGGTCTTTTCCATTAGCTTTATTCTTACGTTAAATCAGGTAACATCTTTAAGATTATTGAATCCTTCCTTTCCAGTCATAGTATAAAAATTTTCCTTGATGGACAGCACTCTTCCTCGTACCCAGTAACTTCAGGGGTTCCTAAACCAACCATTATCTATAAAAATCTATTCTATAAATATTACAGCGTCTCTTGTGCCATCTACTAAAATTTAATACTAAAAGTCTCATCTTTTTTCTGTGACTATTCCTAAGTGCTCCAAAAACTCTTAATCATCTAGTTTTTTTCCTTGAACATCAGTTCTTTGGAATTTCTTTCCTTCTTCTTGTTTTCCTGATTCATATAATATGCAATCTTTTAAGTTGTCTGTCAATCATTATCTTGCACAGTTTCAACTTACATTACACAAATTTAAAATAAAAATGTGCTTTAACTAAGTATTGGTTTTCAAAACTTTAAATGTAAAATTGTAGCATTTAATATTCTTTTGCATATATTATTAAAAACTTAAATTTCTTAACTAAATTTTAGAAAAAACAATACTTTATCATGTTTTTCTTAACTTACATTACATTATATATATATATATATATATATATATATATATATATATATATATATATATATATATATATATATATATATATATATATATATATATATATATATATATATACACGGGCTTGCAACTGAGAGTAATAATTTAGCTAATCTTGGTCACCTGCCAATGTTTTGAGTTGCTGTTATCATAAAAAAAAAGTTTTATTTATGTCTTAAACAAATTGGTGTTTGTTTTCACTGGAAATAGAATTTTATTTTCATATATGATGAATATAAAATTATGAAAAAAATTATTTTGCGTTTTTTTTAACGATTGTTTTTTTAATTTAACAGCGATTATGATACATAAACGCTGTTATATTTTTTGTAAGAAAACTATTGATGCATTTATAAAGTAGCGTTAGAAATGTCTTGGTATTTTTATTTGCATCCCTTTTTTTGTAGTTAAACTTTAAATGAATGAGAATTGTGACTTTAACAATTTAAAAAAAAAGTTTTTTTGAAGACATTTGAACTGTAGTTTTAAACATCTTCGTATTTTTATTTCACACTCAATCAGAGAAATCAGAGAAAATCAGAGAAAGAAAACTTTTTTTGTAATTAAACTTTGAATGGACAATAATGGAAAGATAAAATAGCTTTCCATCAAAGTTTTTTTGAAGTTATTATTAAAAATAAAATTGTACCATTATATTTAAATTATTTTTAATAATACAATAATGGAATGTTTACTATTATAGAGCTTGTAACAAAACTTTAAAACTTAATTATATTATTTTTTTATTAATTTAATTATATTAACTAAAATTTTTATTATATTATTTAAACAAAATGTTTTCAACAAACGTTTTAACAAAATTAAATAAAAGTTTATTATTCAAATTTAAAGCATTTGATAAATAAACATTTTAATATTTTTTATCAACTGCATCAAATTGTGTAAAAAATTTGCTAATTATCAGCAGTTATGACTTCAAAACTTTCATTGGTTCTTTATAAAAAGCGAAAACTGGCTTTCCAATTTAAATAAAATGACGTCAGTTATTAAAAAAGAAGGAAAATAAACTTCAACAATCAGACTTTTACAATGTTGTTTTATTATTACGTTAGATTGAAAAGTAATTATCAAAAACTATTTTTATGATAAAAAGTAATAGTCTTTCAAAAACAATAAAAGAACAAATTTTCCTGTAGCTGCAAAACATTTCTAAATGAAGAAATGTACACTGCAGCAAAAAAATCAATATAAATAATGAGTAATTTAAATTCAAGAAACAAGTTAAAAAATGACCAATTTAAATAGTCGTCTGGCCGGGTGACTCAATTGCATATATATATACACACATATATATATATATATATATTTACATATATATATATATATATATGTATATATATATATATATACATATATTATATATGAATATATATATATATATATATATATACATATATATATATATATATATATATATGTAAATATATATATATATATATGTGTGTATATATATATGCAATTGAGTATATATATATATTATATATATTTGTATATATATATATGTATATATATATATATATATCTGTATATGTTTGGATTAATTTGTCTAGCATTGCGTGAAAAAGAAGATGAGGATAATAAAGCGAAAGGTAATTATAAATATATAATTTTTTTCACTAATCAAGTAGTGATACCATTTAAGGTTAAATTAGTAAAGCCTATCTAGTCAGTTACTTAGTGGTTTGAATTTTTATTTATTATTAATATTTTTTTATTAAATTATTGTTACTGCAAGATTATATTTACATCTAAAATAGGTTTATTTTGTATGTAACTGTAAAATAATAGGTGATTAAAATAAAATAAGTATTATATCGTTCTGTTATTTATTTATTTATATCTTTCTGTTATTATTATATTATTTTACTCTTAGCTCTATATAAATCAATTGAAGTGAATGATTTTGAAGATGCAAAAAAAGCTTTGGATAGTATGAAATCAACTTACGAAACAGTGAATGAATACAGTCACGATGGAAATGAAACATTGCTTAACAGGTTGAGAAAAAATTTAATTGTTCATTTTTAATTAAGTTGCACCTCTGAATACTAGAAATTAGCCCGGCGCTAGACATTTTAAAGATGGGTGAAAAAAATATTTTGGCACTTTAATAAAATAAATTTTAAATTTTATGATGTGTTTTAATACAATTTTTTTTAGGTTTAAATTTTGAAGGTTTTAAATAATTTATCTTAAAAATAGTACTTTTCAAAATAAATTGTTATGTACTTATTCTTACGTAAAAAAAGTATATCAATTTTTAAATAATTATTTTTATAAATTTGTATGTTTTTATATTCTCAAGAAAAAAACAAAATATTCAATTGAAATTTAGCGCTTTTGAAGTCATGGCACCTGGGTGAAAATTACCCATTGTATCCACTATCCTCCAAACCTGCTAGAAATTTTAGGATGGTTGTTAAACGCATTTGAAAATTCTAGTTTAACACAAGTGTAATTTAATATATAACTTTAAGTAGTACATTTTGATACAATAAAGATTAACAAAAGTCTTTTTAACTAGTCTATGACTTATTGAAACTTTATTTTTCTTTCAAAAAAAAATGTCTTGACAATTTTTTTTTTTTTTTTTGTATACAGTTTTACTCGAATGAGGTTGCAGGCAAACACTATTTAAGGTGAGAGTTTCTAAAATAATGAGGAAGATGTTTGAATAGCAAGAAATGATTAAAATAAGATATAAGTAGCAATTAAAAGAAGATATAAGAATCAGGAAAATAACTAGATAAATTAAAGTTTTTAGAGCACAAAACATGCTGTTTCTATTATTTATATTCAATAAACTAAAGTGTCTGTACTAGTGATGTACCAATGGCAAAGACTGATTGTGGCTAATGGAAAAAAGTTGAAATTAAAAATTTAAACATTTATATAATATGTTTACAAAATTAATCAAATAATATAATGGTGATATCTGTTCAAATTTTGCAAAAAATGGTCCCTTAAAACTTGTTTTCACATTGTTGTCATCAATTTATGTCAAAATTTCGATATATTAATTTCAAGTGTTTCCCTAATTTTTCTAGTCCCATTTTATAGAATAATAGCAAAGTTCTCTGGAGTGAATTTAAGGTACCATATCTGGAGTGAATTTAACTGTATGTCGTAGAATGTTCAGTGGCTTCAGAGCTTGTCCTTTTTGAGCAGGCTCTTTGGTTTTCATGCAACTTAAAATGTTTTATTTTGTGAAATTTTCAATTGCATGCATATCTAATTTAATTCAAGTTGGCTTTTTTTTATTACGTTTAGTAAAATTATTTAATGCTCTGTAGTGTATTCATTCTTAAACGTATTGTTTAATTTACAAACATTTTTTGTAATTTTCAAACATTTTTTGTAATTTACAAACATTTTTTGTAAATTATATGCAAGGAGTAAAATCGTTATAGTTTAAAATATGGTTTTAGCTATATTTTAAACTATAACTCAGAATTAGGGTCGGCATTCAGCAATGCCAACTTTGTCTTTCAAAAAAAAAGAAAACTTGTAAAAAAATGCACTTAAAAGTAGTTTAAATAAAACACTTAAAAGGGATTGAGAAAAGTTTAAAGTTATTTAACTTATTGTTTAATAACTAAAACTTTATGTAATTTATATATTGTATACTTATATATTACTTATATTTTACTAATTATATTTTTTATATTAGATTTTATTTATTATATTATATAAAAAATCTCTTTTGTATTATATTTTATATTTTTTTATTATATATTTACATTTTCATTTTTTGGAGTAGGTTTGCATAACCATTTCTTTGCTACACCATGTAAAAATAAATTTTAGAATACAATTATATTTTATTGCAAAGCAATAAGCTGATTGGAAAATTTTACTTAGGTTTTTTTTATTAACTTTTTTCGCTTTTTTTTTCAACTATTTATTTTTTGACTTTTTTATTTTTTTAATGTATTTTGTTTTTTGAAGCTACTATACAGTACAGTTGTACTTTTTAAAGTACCCACCTAAAATCTGTTCACCAAAACGATTTAACAATTACTGGATTTTTGTATTACATTATGTGGGCCTTAATCTGTTTTTAGGTATTATTCCTGGTGTTATAATTAATGTATGAATTGTTTAATGTAAATCATTTTCTAAAACCTAAAATGAAATGCTGTTAATCTCCATATCGTTTAAAAAATCTATTTAAATATTGTTACAAAGTTGTAATTCCGATTGTTAAAAGGCTTACATTGTTACAATGTTTCGTATAATTATATACATAAAATTATTTAAAAATTATAAGTGAGAATTACCTAAACCCTTTATTATCACCCTCAAATATAGAATTTTGCATGTAACTTATTCATACTTGCAAAATTTATTTTTAAAATAAAATTAATGTAAATGAATTTTATAAATAATTTATAAATACATACTTTTTATTATTATAAATATTACTTTTATATTAGTTTATGCTTATATGATATGTAAATTTATTTTTTGTAGTGCTTGTTTCCATGGTGACAAACGTATTGTTGAGCTGCTTATTCATAATCAAGCTAATGTGCGACCAAATTCTATAACTGGCGAAACACCTTTATACATTGCTTGCTATTATGGTCATCTTGATGTTGTCATTCTCCTTGCACAAACATTTCCTGAACTTCTCAATCTTCCATGTACACAAGAGCAAATTTATCCACTGCACGCAGCAATAATTCATCAAAAAGAGTCAATTGTACAGCATTTGTTGACCTACAGATATAAAAAACATGGGTTAGAAAAAGTTATTTCAAATAATTCAAGTAGGTTTATGTCTCTCACTTTCCTTTTACGAATCTTTTCACTGGTGGTGAATATTTTAATTAAAAATGTTAATTTATTAAAAGTTTTTCAAATTGTATCATTTAAATTTTTGTAACATGTTTTCAACCTTTAATTACAATTTATAGTTAGTAACAATAGTTTGAAAAATATACGAATCATTGTATATTTTTCAAACAATTGAATATTTATCACACACAAAAAAATTATATACATATATATATATAAATATATATATATATATATATATATATATATATATATATATATATATATATAAATAAATATATATATATATATATATATATATATATATATATATATATATATATATACATATATACATACATATATATATATATATATATATATATATATATATATATATATATATATATATATATATATATATATATATATTTAAATTGTCATGCAGCCTAAAATATGAAAAAAATATTTTTGTTATAGTTGTTCCGTTAGAAAATAATAATAGTATGAATATTGCTATAAGTCCCAGCTTCTAATTGTAAAAATAAATAAAAAATCCTCACAGAAATGGAAATGCCCATACTGCATAACACTTTTTAAATAAGGCATGATTTATGTATGTATGTATATATATATACATATATATATATATATATATATATATATATATATATATATATATATATATATATATATATATATATATATATATATATATATATATATATATATATATATATATATATATATATATATATATATATATATATATACATACACATACAGTACAGTTAATTCCTGATGACTTAAATCTCCGAAGGACCAAGTAAAAATGGTTCAACCTATTAACGACTAAAGCAAATTCCTTTTACCCTTTCATATATTAGTTTGAGTTGGCAATTTTTCTTTATTCAATTCTAAAGTATAAACATTAAATATACCAATTACAATCCATAAATTTAGTTAGGTATTGTATTCACACTGAACTGAGCGTACAACATGATTAGATAACATTTAAAAAAATTCAATAACAAAATGATTTTCTTATTATTTGGTAATAATGTTGCGTAATATAAGCTAAAAATCTTTTATTAAGAAATTTATTTAAACTATAAAATAATTGCTTTTTTAAAGATGATTTTTTTTATTTCATAACAGACTTATTACAGCTTTATTTTATGTCTGATAAGATATTCTATCAGATCTATTCTATTCAGATCTAAACACAACAAAAAATATAGAAACTAACAAACAACTTTTTTTAATAGTAATCAATTAAACAATTTCAAGGGACCAAATTAAACAGTTCATGATTAAGTTCGAGTTAACCATTGTTTGACTTACTGAGAAATAACTGTGTATCTATATAAATATATATATATATATATATATATATATATATATATATATATATATATATATATATATATATATATATATATATATATATATATATATATATATGTATATATATATATATATATGTATATATATATATATATATATATATATATATATATATATATATATATATATATATATATATGTATATATATATATATATATATATATATATATATATATATATATATATATATATAAATATATATATATATATATATATATATATATATATATATATATATATATATATATATATATATATATATAAATTAGCTGAAACAAGCTGTCGAAGATAAAAGTTAGATAAGTGTTTTTACTAATTTATTATTGCTCTGTTCTTTAAGAACGTTAAGCACTCTATTTGTAGAATACAACTAACATAAAGCCATCTATGATAAGTTCCACTGAAACTTAAAAAAGACAAAATTATTATTATATAAGTTGCATTTTTCTACAACGAACAAACCTACCTGAAAAAACATTCCAAAAGTGAATCTCGAAATCAAATAACTAAACAAGAAGAATTCAAAGGAAAGAGTGTTAAGCTTTCTGACTTCTCTAATGCTGATGCCATTGAAACAATTCAATGTGATCAAACTTGATTTGTTGTCTCAAGGAAAGAAGATATTGTATTTCTACTGAATCAAAAAATAAAGTGTCTTAGTAAATGCAGTTTCAAAGGCGAGTCTCAAAGGACGATATATTTCTTTGTAGAAACTGTGGAATGCACATGCAAGAAATTGAGAAAAAAAAGAAGCGTTACACATCAGGGTGAGATTTGTCTCAGCAGAGTATTCGTTTCTTCACTTGGATGATACAAGTTTTGCAAATACTGAAGGTTTTGTGTAATAAAAATAATGCAAGATTGCTTTTATTCTTTTGGAAAAAACTCTTGGTACTCAAAACCTTAAATCAGGAACAGCTAATGTACAAACAAATGAATGCATTTGTCTTATTTAACAGTTGGTTGTTGAAAAAACAGTTGTTTGTTGGGATATAGCAGTAACTAAAAATGGATGCACTCAAGGTGCTACTAAAAGAATTGTACTGTACTAAATGAATTTTTATAGAAAAATACTCTACCTTGCTTGCAGGCATTATTTCCATGATAATATGATATTATACAAAGAGATATTATACAAAGAAGAAGAGCTTTTGCACTAAACAAAGATCAAGAGCAATGGCTGACAATGAAGAATTATGGTGTGTTCAATATTGTCCTAGATCAACTCTCAAACAAGGCAATGCTAACTAGAAGTGACTACCTTGTGCTTTGCAAAATGACAGCAGTTTTACTTGGAGAAAAGCCATTGGATGGGTTTGTTTTCTACAAAACTGGTACTTTCCAACTAGCTGGCTGGATGGCCATACTTCTGTTCAGTGCAAAAATATTTTTGTTCAAGCATCAGTTAAACTACTCAACAGTCTTTTCTGCCAAGTTTGATAGATTTGTCCAGTTTAATTTTGTGATAAATGTCAAAAACTGGCTTATCTACACAAATGGTGTAATTTACTAATTAATGACTTGAATGTGATTAAAGATCTCACAATATTTAAGGAAAAAATTTGATAAATGTGTTGGTGAAGGAGCTGCCATTGGAGTGCTTACCTTGTATCTTACTAGAGAACTGATAGCACTAACATACTTCTTTTCCAAAACACCATTATAATCTTCCATTCTCTCAAAAGTTTTTAAAAAGCAACCAACCTTCAATATTCCTATTGGGAATGTCTGTGTTGCCTACTACTACATTAAAATAAGCAAAGTACAGTGCTTTAGCTTTCTTTGTTTTACCAGTATCTTGGACCCTTTTTAAACTTCAAGAAATCAATAATTTAACATGGCTCTCACTATAACAATGGCAATTATGCCAATGAGAAATGGAATTTGCAGCTTATAGAACAACATCAAACTTTATGTGGTGATTTCAAGGTAGAAGCATTATATTAAAATTTCTTTTTGAAAAGTATTTTTCAAAATAAAAACATAAAGAATTTACTTAGATTGTATAAATGTAACATTTTTCTACTTTGTATTGTAGAAAATTGGAAACTTCGATTTACTTGGGGTTTAGCAGTGATAGGCATAAGGGGAAATCATATTATAGTTAATTTTACACTAGTCATCACAGAGATATTTATTCTCATCAACCAAAATTTGGTTGATTAGACTCTGAGCAGTTTTATATTTTTTTTAATAACCCAAATGTGTGCGCACACACATATACATTTATATTTATATATATGTATATATATATATCTAAATGTATTCAAATATTTTTATTCTTATCTTTTCATAAAATGTCATTTATGATGTCATACTGAAATAGCAATTTGGGGGGTTTTTAGTTTATATATTTACTTAAAATTTGGGTATAAATATGAACGACTATTATTAAGGCTTTTTTAATAATACTCAATAAAACTCATTTAAATGAGTTTTATTGAGTATTATTAAAAATGCAATTATAAATGCAATCGATAACTTTCCGATATGTAAATAGTGGTTAGTCATTGGCTAGCAACTTTTGGCTGCTGCCACTAATAGTCCACCAAGTAACCAATGAGCAAAACTACAGTAGACCCCTCAAAGTGTTTATATAGGTCCACTGAAATTCCACTATAGAGTGTTTGCTGGGTAGTGTAACAAAGTAAAAATGTTAAAGAGTTTTTATTTAACATGCCTTATTTTATTTTGAGTTAAACTTCACTTTTTATAATTCAGTATTGATTTTTTTTCTTGTAGAAGTATAAAACAAAGTCTTTGAAAAAAAAGTCTTCCAAAAGTTAGTTTCAGTCAAGGGTAATTTATCTGCTGTGAGTTGTATTGTTACAATGAGTTACAACTGACATTTGGACAGCATTTTGACTGCTGTGAGTTATATTGTAACTGTGAGTTACAACTGACATTTGGACAGCAAATAGTTCAATTGTTGCCTTCAAAAGTATGACACCAGACTGGCTTAATAATGAATTTTCCTAACAAAGAGTAGTACACAGATTAATGCATTTTCCAGAAAGTCGCACAGGAAAAAACTTAAATGAGTATTTACATAAAGGTTTACTAAGTTTTGGAATTCCATACATAAAAGTTCACATTTTACATGATAATGCTGCTAATATGCTAGCTGGTGTTATAGACAGTGGTTTTATGACAATGCCATGTTTTATACATACAATACAGTTATGTATACATGACTCAGTTTTGTTGCAAAAATCAGTTAAAGATATTTTAGCTTATTGCAGATGTCTGCCAACTAATTTTCACCATCTCCCAACAGCAGCAGAAAAATTAGAAGCAATTCAGGAACTGCTTAGTACATATAAGCATAGGTTAGTTAAAGATGTTACTACAAGATAAAACAATTCTTACTATATGATTGAAGGCATGCTTGATCAAAGATTAATCAATCAACATTAAGTTTATTTCAATGGGGTTTGTTAGACAAAGTCATATTTTAGAGCCATTTAAAACTGAAAATGCTAATCTCAGCTAACGTAAAGTTTGTCACGTTAGCTGAGATTAGCATTTCTTTTGAGCATATTCCAGTGCAGCACACCTTTGCTGTCCCAAAAAACACAGATCATAGCCTTTTTTGGGTGAAGATCTTGCTTTATTCTTGGCTTCGGCGTATCTCCTGAAGCCACCCACTATTTCTTTGCTTCATATTCACGTATGAACACCATTTTTCATCTCCCGTAACGATTCGGTATAAAAATTGTTGTTAATGGCCCCGTGTTGATTGATGGCGTGCAAGGTGTTGTGCAGTGATTTGAAGGCGATTTTCTTTGTTGTTTTCATCAAGCTGGAGAGGCACCCAAGCTCCAAGTTTTTGATAAAAACCTATTGATTGAAGATGGTTGGAGATATGTTATGGCACTACATTTTTATTTTTGTTGGCCAATTCACAGGTTGTTTGGCAACCATCTTCCTTCAACAGGGCCTGTAGATCCTCCTCATTGAATTCTGATGGTTGTTGGGTTGGAGGCGTGTCTTCAAGGTCAAAGTCGCCATTTTTGAACTTTGCAAACCATTTTTGTGCTGCTCGCTGCCCTAAGACACCTTCTCCATACACGTTGCATATGTCCCGAGCTGCTTCAGCTGCTTTTTTACCTCAATGAAAAGCAAAGAAAAGTAGGTGTCCAAAATGTTGATTTCTGTCTTCTGGAAATTCCATTTTAAAGCCTGGAAAAATAAGAAAAAATTAAGTTTTTCGAAAATAAATAATACAGGTTTATAGAGCAAAACAGGTACTATTTAAAGAATATAAACACTTTATTGTATAACAACAAAAACCATTATGAAGCAAAGGAATACAAAAACTGAACAAACTTTCTTTACAACCCAATAATTACTTTAGTTGAACAATTAAGTGAGTTGGTAGACTAAAGACTAGATACATTTTTACATAATAAGTATTTATGTCAACTTTTTGTGACTAAAGATATAAATTACCTTATCAAAAGGAAGATGAGAATAAAATAAAAAATCAGATAAATGAGCACATTTAAGAAATGCAACAATATAATTTAGAACTTGAATCCTCTGATTCTAATTGTGATGAAACCACAGTAACACTAATGAAGTAATTGTAAAACCAGCTTAAAAACTTGTAAAACCAATCTAAAATTTAAAGACTGTTTCCTGCTAGTTCCCAACTGACAACTATAGATGATTTCAATTTTGTAAATACTGAAAATAGCAACGATTGGAAGGAACAAACCCTAATATAAACATGATAAACAAGTAAATTAAAGAGTACTTTAAACTTCCTTTTTTCATGGAAAAAGAAAGTCCGTTTTTTTGGTGGAAAAGTTGTGATAACTTATAAAAAACTTTAAAGAAAATTGCCCAAAAGTTTCTTTTAGCACCACCTTCTGTAGAAAGTAAAAGGCTTTTTAGTACAGGTGGCAATATTTATAAACTTAATGAAAACATTCTATCACCAGAAAGTGGTGAAAAGTTAATGTTTATAACTTGAGAGCAACGAGTTATAATTTCAAATATTTTTTTGATATTTTATTTCTTTACAAAACGATTATTTGAATATGTGAAAGACTAAAGTTATTGGTTTGTTTATTATTATTTCTATTACATAGTATGATTATATAATAACAACTCCATAATAAATAGGAGTATAATTATGGAACTCCATAATATATTATCATAGAGTTCTTTATCAAGATTATATCTAATAAACATAAATGACAAAACTATAGAGATATTTATTTGTTTTACCACAACAATGGAAATCTCTTTAAACAGGCTCAAGTTCAGTAAAATAATTTTTTAATTTAAATTTCTATTTGATATTTAATTTTTTATTCAATATTCAAATTTCTATATCTTATTTAAATTTTTAAGTTTAATAAATTTTATGTTTTAATAAATAATTAAAATTTAACTCATTTTATTATTAAATTTTATATTAAAATTTAATTAATTTACCCCAGCTACTAGATATGGTACAAATGAGTTAAATTTGAAGTCTATCCTTCAAATTTAACTAATTTGGAAATTGTGGAAAATATGTTTTCCAAAATTTGCATTTATTGCATGTTCGGCCAAACATTTGCCAAGGTTCAGCTGAACCTGAACATTTGCCAAGGTTCAGCTGAACAATTGGTTTTGTCGAACGTTTGGCGCATCCCTACTTGTTACATAAAAAATACAAAAGTTCTTTTGCCATTTTTTTTTTAAATTTTTAAAATATCTTATTAATAATAAATAAATAAGGTCACTTAGCAGATTGAAGACCTAATTTATTTTGCACAAAGTTTCAAAGTGCTAACTTTCTTTAAAAATGTTTTCCAGATTTATTACATCCTTTCAAATGGCTATTTCAGTATAATGGCATTAGGCTATTTCCACAAAATCATATACTGAAAATCGTATATATTTTGTCTATATAATCGTATATATTTTGTCTGAAAATCGTATATATTTTCATAATAATAAAACTATCCATCTCCAATTTACTCTCATTTAATTCTAATCTATTTAAATATTTTGTAAATAAAGAATGGTTAACATTAGTAATGTTATCAAAGAATAAATTAAGTTTGAAACAGAATCACACATAGAACAGAAAGTTACAAGTTTTAGTTACTAGATAAATAAATTTAATTCCTCAGAATATGATAATATTTTATATATTAGTAAAGATTTTCAGAAAGTTACATGATTGCACTATGTATCATAGAGTCACAACAATTGTTTAAATTCAATACATGTATGGTCACACACTGAAGTCATGCATGGAATTTGCAAATTTGTCAAGTTCATGTAGCTAATTATTTTTATTAAAGTATTTTAATTAAAATATATCCCTACAACTCTTTAACCCTATATAACCCTAATTAACTCTTTATATATCCCTACAACTCATATTTAATATATTTTCAATGAGAAGTAGCAGTCATCAAATATTTCTAGCTGGAGTGTTTGGAGTATAGTGTTTAGAAAATTGTTGTATACTTTTCAAACTATTACAACATTAATACACAAATAGATAAAATGATGAAAATATACATTGTTACAAACATAACATTTAAATATTCAGATAAAATATGATAAAAATATATTTGTTAATTTATTTTTAAAGATAATCACATGTATATTGCTTTAAGCCCCAGCTTCTAATTGTAAAAACAAAGAAATAAATCATGCATAGAAAAGGAAATGTTTATCAACGACATTTCATAATAAGTACACAACAATATTTTTTCAATAATTTAATCTTTTTTTTAGCTCCAGCCGAATCGAATAAATATTTTATTAATATCAATCAACCTATGGGTAATGGTTATACTCCTATTCATCTAGCAGTTCAGTCTGGAAATAAAAATATAATATCAATGCTTTTGGAATGTAGACCATTTAAAAAGATAACGTAAGTATTTTGTTTAATGCAAACATTGCCAAATAATTTTAACCAAAAAAATTATTGTTATTTTATGTTATTTAGATAAGTTTCAACTTTAGCACAAAAATTTTTTTATTTTTAAATTCATTTCTTTTTCATTTTTCTAGAGAGAAGGAAGAATATAAAAAATATCCTGGTTGTCTTATACTAGATAGTATAGTTGATAGAAAAACCCCATTACATTTTGCTTTACAAGATGTAAGAAATTTAGAAGTTATAGAGTTGTTATTAAGAAATGGTGCTGATTTGAATGCATCTTTTATTGAAAATGGTTTAAAGTACACTCCATTGCAATTTGTGTGCAAAAATGAAAACATTGAAGTTTTAAAACTTTTGCTAAAGTACAAAGCTGAAGATCATGATGGAATCTCTCTGAATGAAGCTATGGAAAATAACAGAGATGAAGTTGTGTTTGTTTTGCTGAGCAAAGGTAAGAAATTTATTTCAAAATATGGTTTAAGTAATAACTTTTATCTTTATGGTATTTTTAAAGTGTTGAAGAATTATTATGTCATAACTGTCATAGGTGTTCTAAAAATAATGTAAGAAAAAAATACTAACTAAAAAAATGTAAACTAAATCAATTAATTTTTGAGTTTTCATTAATTTATTGATTACGACTGGGATTATTGATTGCATGAAAATCTCATTAAAATTTTTTTTAATTAATATATATTCAAAAATTGCTCTATTATATTTATAATTATTAAGCTTGATTCTCGGATGAATAGTTGAACCTAATCGTAATACCAGGCTAAATCTAAAACTAAAAAAAAAAATGATAATTATGAATCAATAAATTATTAATTGTTATTGTTTAATTATGATAATATTTTTGTTTATAAATCCCTAATTTAAATCTAGATAATAGTTTTATATTATAATTATAATATTATAATTATAAAAAAAAATTATTAATAAATGTTATAAATATACTTTAATACCAGTAATGAAATATAGTAATTCAACAGTAATAAAACATATACACGAAATGTGAAAAAGTTAAGAAGCCATTTTTTCAGTGTTTTTAATATTATGCTTTTATTTGAGTCATTTTTTTTTACAAAATGTTGCAGTTTCACAAAATGTCTTAGTTTTTTTTAGTTAGACAAAATGAAAAGATAAAAGAAAAAAAATGCACAAATGTAAAATTCCAATAGAAGGTTTTACTAAATGTTTTCTCATTTAATCTAAAATTAGTTTTTAAAAAGACAAAATAAAAAAGTAAAAGTTTTCAACATAAAAAACCTGGTTAAAAAATTTGTTAGAAATTAGTTAACTGTTTTAAACTATGGCTTTTACTAAGAAAATGTGCAGATTTTGTCATAGTTATGTTGTAAAAGTTTGTAATTAACAATTTTATTTCTAAAAGCTTCTTTATTGTTATAGACAAAAAATATCAAGTTATCAGCAAGTTAAGACAAAGCAGTTAAGAAATTTTAATACACAAAACATGTTTGCTCAAAAACCTCCTCACTTATTAATTACAAATCTCCTCACTTATTAATTACAAATCAATTTATTAAGTAATGTATAACACTGATAAACAAATAAAATTTTATTGTGCAAATCTTGTTAACTAGGTGGTTTTTTAAAACAAATTAAATATGCTGATTTCAAATATGCAAACCATTTTTCACCATCACGTCAAGTTGTAAAGATATTTGGGTTCAAATCTTTAGTATTTAAGGTAAAGTCCCTAATATTGTCGAAAAAAAAGTTATTCAAAAGTATGTCAACCTGGGTCTCAAAAGAAGCGTATTTTCATAGAGATTTAAAAAATGGTATTTGTTTGTAATAAAAATTAGTACTTTTTGTGTTTTTGCTGAGAAACATTTTGTTAAAATTTTTTTTAAAGTCGCTAGCATTTTTTCAAATTATTTTTTTTGTCAATAAATTTTAAGTAAAAATATTTATCTTTTCTAAAATCTCTATAAAAATATGCTTCTTTTGAGACCCAGGTTGACATACTTTTGAATAACTTTTTTTTCGACAATATTAGGGACTTTACTTTAAATACTAAAGATTTGAACCCAAATATCTTTACAACTTGACGTGATGGTGAAAAATGGTTTGCATATTTGAAATCAGCATATTTAATTTGTTTTAAAAAACCACCTAGTTAACAAGATTTGCACAATAAAATTTTATTTATCAGTGTAATTAATGTATAATTAAATTATATTAAAAAAAAGTATAATTAATAATTCTGTATAAGCAAAAGAACAAAGTGATTTAAAAAAATAAATTATGATTGACTTTAATAAAAACATTTAAAAAAAATTCAGAATGGCTAAAAAGGTTCTGAGTACTTATTATTATAGACTAGCTGTCCAAACTAGTAAAATGGGTCATTTTAAGTCAGTCACTCTATGCCTACCATTTCTACTAGGGTCAATCAAAAAATTCATATAATAAATTTTTTTTTATAACAAAGAATAAGCATAGAACAATTAGATTAAGAGTGGATCATTAGTAGGCACCTTGCTTCAAAATAATCTCATTTAAACCTGTTTTCAGTTTTTCCAGTTACCGTTGCATATGGTCATGCGAATGTGACCTTAAGTTTGTCTCCATGGCTTTTTGAACCTCTTCCTTTGTCTGAAAATCCAAATCCTTGCGATAAAATTCAAATGAAGAGAAAGCATGTCTGTCCAACAAGTTAAAGTCAGGGCTATATAGAGGTTGAATGACACGGGTGACTTTTTCTCAGCAAGAAAGTCTCTGATTGCAGCAGACACATGTGGCCTGGCATTATCGTGCCGAAGGAGCATTGTGTTCCATGTTACTCTTTTTAAGCCTTTGTTGACAAAATTAGAATGGATATTTGACAGAAAAAGCATGTACGCTTCTGAATTGACCAATTGTGCATTTGGAAGTATCTCAACATAGGCTTGCCATCAAATGAGATAGCGCCAATCGCCATACTTTTTGCATCAAATTGTGATCTTCTGATACGTTTTGGAGCTTCTTCATCCTTTGAAATCCAAGCGCTGTTACTGCGTTTGCACCCGATCGATCTGTGGTAAATCCACTTCTCATCCACAACAATTAGACGTTGTTCAACATTCAATTCAGCTTGTAGGATGGTCAGAAATTTATGCAAAAGTTCAACCCGATTTTGTTGATTTCCTGGGGTGAGGCCATATGGGATCCATTGTGAACAAATTGATCTTTTCATCAATTTTTCAGTGATTATTGAATAAACTAAACCAAAAGAAATGTTTATGGCATCACATATTTGCTCTATTGTTAAAAATTTATCTTCATCAAGCAGCTGTTGAATGATCTCAATGTTGTCTATAGTTGTTGAGGTACTGTGTCTACCTAACCTCGATTCATCTGAAAACTGACTGTAATCACTTATGTTTGATGTAGAATACTTTTGGTAGAACTTGTTTACTGTTTGAATGGAAGTTGCATCCTCACCCCAGGCAGTAGTTATGAATTTGTGAGCATCAGATGGAGACTTCTGATTACGACAACAAGTCTCAATTAACAATCTAATACCAACTTTGTCAATTTGCATTATAGCTTTAATTATTCAAATGATTTAAAATTAAAAATATTTATTTTATTAAGCATATATGTACATAAGTTAATGTTAAGAATATCTATAAAAAATTTTATTTGCATGAATATTAAAACACGAATTATATTAACTTTAATATATTTTTATACTATATTTTTTCTTTACATAATGTCATCGTTTCAATATTTTTTAATAAATGTTAGAAAATAAATGGCCAAAAAATCTTGGCACTTGCATGATGTTTCTTTTGGTATTTTGCAAAATTTATTGTTTATTTAAAATTTCCACCTCCTACTAAATAAGTAATGCAGGTCATGTTAGGTCTGCTCTAAACTTCTCATTTATATACTTGTTATTTATAGGGTTCCATTTCAAATGACCCAGGTCATGTCACCATAAATCTCAGATTTTGCTGATTTTTATACAGTTGAGAGTGCTTAGTAAAATAAGAGATCTTTGAAATTTTTAGCCTCTGGCTTCAAGAAGATCCTGAAATATGACCATTTTACTTTTAGCAGAAACTGGTCAGGCCCCTCTTGTCCCCTTAGAATTGCAACATTTATTTAGAGGTTTCAAGTCACATAACTTTAAGAATATATTTGGTTTTTTTTACTTAAAAACTTGTAACTGGCTATTTTTGGGGATGACAAATCCAATGGAATGATCAGAAGTGTAAAAAATTGTTATTAAGTACCTGTAATCATCAATTTAAATAAATTTAGGCAATTTTTTATATACCTGTTTTTAATGCTCAAGAAACCCATGTGGCCTTGATGAGATCAAAAAAATTATTACACATTATTCTATTTTCATTGATCTTTCAAAAAATATAATGATTTTGATCTGCAAGTATATGGATTTCCATATATGGATAATGGGACACAGTTCTCACTTTTTTGTAGGGGAGTATTGCAATTGGCTTTTCACTAACTTTCAGACTAGCTGGAGCTCTGAAAATTTTGGAATTTCTTTAGTGCCAATGAATGTACATGTTAAATTGTTTTCAGGGCCCCAAGACATTATGGGGAACTGAGGCAAGTGCCCCACTTTTTTGTAGTGGGATCTTGTGATATATTTTTTACTACCATTTGTGTAGTTCTAATGAACGCGTGTTAAAATTGTTTCCAGAGAAGACAACCAGAGGGTCCATGGCCCGGGGTACTAGGGCAATGCCCCACTTATTTTCTCAAAAAAAAAATTTTTTTTTTTTTGCATTTGTAATAAGCTAAAGATGATATTGTTTTTTAAATTTTTTTTGGTTTGTACTTGTTTTGTTTTAATTAATTATTTACAAAAAAAAGTACAAAAATATAAAGTCTCGAGATTTTGTTAAGATTTGATTAGATGCGTCAACAGTCAAAGTATACATACATCCAGTTGTTGTTACAGGTGCATCAATGGTACAAATTATGTTGGTAATTATAACCCAATACTAATCTGCTCTAGATGGTCAGAAATGATTGTTAAAAGGACCGTGCGGGTGCATAAATATTATCATAACATCTTGCTTGTACAAATCCAATCGAACGTATCATATTTACACAGAAAAAAAATTCACCAAATTTCAATGCATTAATGTTAATTTTCAATGATTTGATGTTATTTTGCTGATTAGGTTAAATACTTTGAATATCAGAAAAAGAAAATATGCCTGTTATATTAAAACCTTCACTTGTTCGTTTAAAACCAATAGTATCTATAGGTTCTGAGTTAAAATCATGATAGCTCCTAATTCCAGGAATTGTTCTACTCAGCTAAAAACAAAACCAATGTCATGCTCATTATCTTCTGACATGAAGCAAAACGATTTTCCTTTAAGCTGGTCAATTTCGTTTAATAAATAGAAGGCAATGGGGTTTAACATGCATCGACTTTGGCACCAATGGTAACTTTAGATTTCATCTTGTATCACAAACGTGTAGTTTTCTGCAAAAGACAATAAGCAGCCTTTTGCCAAATTTTCCTTTTGTTTCCTGAGGTATCTTGCTTGACATTTTGTAATGTAGGAATAAACTGTTAACTTGTTTATTGTCTCTGATAACATCAATTTGAATTCTTCAATTGTTGTTATCTGACAGATTTATGTTGTTATATCTGTTTTTTTTTTGATTAAAAAAGTTTTAAACTATACAATGTAAAGTTCGGTTAAAATCATTATTTTAGATGGATGACTGTTTTTAATCCATATACTTGCAGACCTTTTTTTAAAGCGTTATTTTTTGTATTTTGTTATTTTTATGTAAGCAGTAAGCGATATCGGTTACGCGATTTCATTTTTTAACTTTTAAATTATACTATAACCCGTAAGTTAAAAGTAGTAACTAATTTTGAAAAAAGTCACATTAACTTTAGAATGCCGTTTATGTAAAAATATTTGTTACGAAAGTTTGAATGGCAATTATGTTTGATATAAGTGCTATTTAAATAATAAATTTAAATAATAAATTTTTTATATTTTTTAAGTTTTTAAAAAAACTTAAATGAAATTAAAAGTTTATTTTTATTTTGTTTTTATTTTATTGTAACGATTGATTTTTTAAATTTGAAGCAAAGATCATAAAAACATAATTTAATTCTGATAAAAAATACATTATTTGGTATTTTATCAGCTGTTTTATTGCAGTCAAAGTGAATTTGTTTTTTATGGGGATATAGTTGCAGTTGTTTTAAATGAAGAAATTGATGAGCTTGATTCTCAAAATTCACAAGAGTCAGGTTTTCAGAAAATAATGAAACTAAAAGTGAACAAGAGAACAGTTTATTTAATGTTAGTTATTCTGCCTTTCATCAAGTTTGTATGAAAATTAGAGAATTCTTTAGATGTGGAACTGGGATTAAAAATGGCTGGCCACCACCAGCTTCAGATTTAGTCTTGAAAATATTGAAAGTGGAATTCCACATACTCTTTTTAATTTTCTGTCAATAATTCTTGGTTATACAGATGAAGTTAATTACAAGAATTATGTCAATATAGAGTTCAAGCTGAAGTTGAAAGTTCTATCTATTACCCAAGATTTATTGTTTATTTTTTCGAAAGGTAAAACAATAACATTTAAGTCTTAGCATTAGCTACTGCCATCAACCAAATGTCTTGTTCCTGTAAACTTGTAAAAATTTTAAATAACTTTACACATTGCTGTTCTTCAATGACTTTGAGGGGGTTTGATTATTCGGTTGTACCAAAGAATATTCAACAAAATATCTTTACTACACTTGTGTATGATAATGCAGATTTTACAGAAGAAACTCTTAGCGGTTCTGGAACAACCCACATTGCACACGGTATTTGCATACACAAACTGCCTAATAGTTTTTTTGTTACAGATTGTATCAACTACAGCAGATATGCATCTTACTATTGGTTAGAAATATACATTTTACTATTTGTTAGAAATATACATCTTATTAATGGTTAGAAATATGCATCTTATTATTGGTTAGAAATATGCATCTTGCTATTGGTTAGAAATGAGTGTACTTAATCAAACTCATAAAGGTATTGCCTATTTTTTCTTTTATTGAAATTTATTTTTTCTGAAGTGTTAAGATTAAGTAAAACAATTTGTTTTACAACAATATATAGTTTACTTACAAGATATTTGTTTTTTGTGTTTTTAAAAACATTATAGAATTATCTTATATGTTTGATTTTATAGTAATCAATCTAGAATAATGTCTTCTTTTATGTTTGACAGATATTTGTCGTGAAATAAAAGAAAACTGGATGGTTAAAAGGTAGGCATTATATGGCTTATTATATATAGATATTGTATGTGACCAAACTATAGAACAAACTTTTAACAGGAGTAGTAAAGTTACAGGTGGTATTGTAGGTATGACACATAAGCCAGGAGCTGTTAAAAAATGAGTGTTAACCTAAGTGGAGAGGGCTTTGTTAACTGAAGCAGCTGAGGAATTCACAGGAGTATCTTCAATAACACGATAAACATATTTGTACTAATAATCCTTTTTTTTTATGAAAAATTGATTGAATGGATATAATTTTACATTCTAAAATTTTGAAAAGTTTTATAATCTAGTTTTTTAAATAGCTTTTTTAATTTTTTTAAAGAATATTTTAAAAGTATATTTTTAAACATGATATTTAGTTGTAGAAAAGACTTGGATGATTCAAGAATGAAAAAGGATGAAGAGGATGTTACATCAATTCTTGAGACTATTAATACAATGGTAAATCCTTTTTATGATGACAGAAAGGAACTTCTACAGTTAGCAAGTGGGCAAGTTGCCACAGAAAATACTTCAAGAGATATGCTTAGTCTTTGAGAAATAGGAAATCAAATAGCTGAGAGTTTTATTAACAAAAATGTTCTTTGCAAACAGCAAGACATAATTTATCTAATTAAAAAAACAATGTTGCATACATTTTCCAACATATTTTATTTTATACATTTTCCCCTATTTTATTTTAGTATGCACAATAAAATACATACTAAAATAAAATAGGGGATACGGTGGAAATAAAGAACACCAGAAATTTGTTTACTAAGTTAATCTTTATGGCAAAAAGCAGAGATATTGACATAAAGGAAGTTTTAAAGTATCCTCTACGACCTCATCTCTCACCTTTTGTCACCGTAGATGGAACTTTAGTAAAAGCAACAAAAAATAATTTGTTAAAAATTCTTGAAGAGCTCGTTAAAGATTCACTGGTGTTGTCAATTGTTGAAAGTGGAGCTTTACTAGTGGATGTGATAGCACTGTTACAAGTTAGAGTCAAAATGTTTGGTGAGCTAAATATATATTAAAAGAAGTTATTAATCTGTTCAGCTGTTATGGGTGTCAGCGTGTTGACTTTGTTTCAGATAGGTATTTTAATCATAGTAATAAAAGTTTAGAATGAGTAAAAAGAATTACTCATGGAACTTCGATTGTTTGTATATTAAATAAACTACAGCCTATACCTCATCAATGGAAGAAGTTCCTTTCAAATAGAAAAAATAAATAAGAATTAATAAATTTTTTGTTTACTCATTGGAGTTCATTGAACACATTTTATTTCTCAAATAATAGTGTTTATTTACCTAAGGAAGATAAATGTTATCAGTTTATGTTATCAGCAAATAATGTGGTAGTATTTGAAATTATCTCTCTTAAAAGTAACCGTGAAGAAGCAGATACTGGATTAATGGCTCACTGTTATCATGCAGCTTCATCTCACCAAAATGTTGTAGTTTGGAGTCCTGACACTGATGTATTTGTCATTGCTTTACATGCTATGAAACATTTTACTGTTAATATATTATTTGCAACCGGAAATTATAACAACAAACGTATAATTAATGCAAGAAAAGTAGCTGATGATTGAGGTAGATGTTTTGTAAATGCTGTAGTAAGCTTTCATTTTTTTACAGGTTAATTGTTTAACTTAATTTATCTACTTTTTATGACATGATTTCCCTTTTTTTTTTGTAAGTTTTACTTCCGTAATACAAACATTTAAAACACTGTAAAATTTTATAGTGTGTTTTCCTATTAGGATGCAATACTACAAGTTCATTTTATGGTAAAGGAAAAGCTTCAGTACTTAAGCTCTTACAAAAAAAAAATGAAGATGTATTAGCAGTATGAGTTAGGAGTATTAATGCATGTTAGCAGTATGAGTTAGAAGCATGAAGGCGTGTTAGCAGTATGAGTTAGGAGTATGAAGGCGTGTTAGCAGAGCTTGGTGAAAATCACTTGATGGCATCAGATTTATTTACTAAAATAGAGAAATTTGTGTGTCACTTTTATGGTAATGACATAGTTTCTTCAGTTAACAAGTTGAGATATGAACTCTTCAAGAGTGACAAATATAGTGAAGAGCGATTGCCTCCAACTTCAGATGCATTAGTACAACACATACTGAGTTGTAATTATCAAGCTTATATCTGGAACATGCCACTATACCTCTATTGAATATGCCAAGTGTTTTGCAACATGGTTGGACAATGGATGGCAACGAATTGAAGATGAAATGGCTGTCAAATGAAATTGCTCCCGATAGCGTATTAAATTTTATTAATCATAGATGCGCAACTGGTTGTAATACAAAATGATGCTCATGTCAGAGTACAGAACTGATGTGTTCTGATTTATGTCAATGCATTGAATGTGGCAATGAAAATTTGAAATTCACCGAAGACAGCGATGATACTTACAATGGAATAATTTCAAGTGATTCTGATTCTGATATAGATAATCAACCTTGTAAACTTTTATGTTTGTAAGATAATAGAAGTAAATTTAAAAAAGTCAATTGAACAATTAAATGTATTATCAGTTATTAAAATGATATTTCAAATTAACTTTTAGACTTACACGATAAAAATCAATTCACTTTTATGTAAATGAATGTATATTTTGTTATATAATATGTAATGAATGTAAATGAATGTATATTTGGTTATATAATAAAAATATTTCATTTATTTATATACAATTTAGTATTTATGCAGTTACAGCTGCTAAAAACAGTTTTTAGATCACTATTTTATCTTACACGATAAAAATCGATTCACTCGATAACATAAAATTAAATCGTAAATTTCTTGAAAACTGCAGGAGGAAAACTTGGGAATTTTTCAAATTCAGAATCGGTATACTTTAAATCGCAAATTTGGAAAAAACAAAGTAGTTCTGAGAGGGAGGTCAAGAAAACTGTTTTTTGATAACATTTTTGTATCACGGATCACGGTCTAAAACAGCTGCATCAAAAGTAGGCACAAAATGTAAGTTGAACTTTTTTTTTATAACACAAGTTAAATCGCAGCGATTATCTTTCAATAAACGATATATTCAGCAATGTAATTTTAATAATAAACTAATAAACTTTAAATAAATAAAGTAAATAAATTGACATAATTTTTTTATTTATTACTTGCTAATTTTTTTTTAAATAAAAAGACATTTGTAGTTGCAAAGCTGCAATTAGAAATTTAAGAAATAATCATTTTAAAAACTCAAAAATTTAATATGTTTTAATTGATTTATGCAAATGTCGAGAAAAGAAAGAATTTTGTTAATACCAAACATTTTTAAAAATGCAATATTAAATTTAATTATTTAATATTGAAAAAATAAATAAATAAAATAAACATTCCCTTATAGTAATAATAAAAAAGCCATTAAATAACATTTAACTCATTTTGTGGTAATTAATAATATTGCAGTAATTTAAAAAAGTTTATGTCTTTAAAAAATAAAAAAATAAAGAGAATTAGAGGTCAAATATCGCGTTAAGCTAATACTTTAAGCATTTTTTATTTAAAATAAGGCCTTTACTTGCAAATCAAAAATCTTATAAACATATGTACTTTCTTAAAACATTTTAAGAAAGATCATAAAATACAGAATGATCAAAAACTGAATGGAACAAATATAAACAGAAAAAATTTTTTGAAGACAATATTTTCAAAATTATCTTTACTTTATTAAAAAAGCAAAAAAAAAAAAAAAATTATTTTGATAAAAGTGTGACATGACCCCTAGTGCCCCAGCCTTATGGACCTGAAAGTTAGTCAAAAGTTAATTGCAATATTCTGTTACAAAAAAGTGGGGACCATGCCCCATTATCCATATATAAAAATCCAAATATTTGCAGATCAAAATCTTTATATTTTTTGAAAAATAAATCAATATAGAATGATGTGTAATATATATTTTTTTGATATCATCGAGGCCACATTATCTTGAGCATCAAAATCTGGTATATAAAAAACTGCCTAAATGTATTTAAATTGATAAATACAGGTACTTTAAAAATAATTTTTTGCACTTCTGATCATTCCATTTGATTCGCCACCCCTGAAAATGGCCTGGTTCAAATTTTTAAGTAAAAATATCAAATATTTTTAAAGTTGATATCTATGAAAAATATCAAATATTTTAAAAATGTGACTTGAAGCAAATAAATGTTGCTATTCTAAGGGGACAAGAGGGGCCTGGCCAGTATCTGCTAAAAGTAAAATGGTCATATTTCAGCATCTTCTTGGAGCCAGAGGCTAAAATTTTCAAGGAATTCTTATTTTAATAAGTACTCTCAACTGTATGAAAATCAGTAAAATCTGAGATATAGGGTGACATTTTTAAAATTTTCTGGGTCATTTGTAATGGAATTTGTAATGGAATTTCCAATGGAAGTCAATTTCAATAGATTTTAGTAAATTGTATAAAATATTAATACTAAAACTTGATTTTGAGTTGTTTTTTTTTCTACTAAACAGAACTTTTTCTTACCTTAGAATTGTTACAAATGCAGACAAACTAATTAAATAGATAAATACATTAATTGCTCAATTTTTGATAAATGAGTAAGACTACCTTGCGTTTTACTTTTCTTTTTTTTTAAATTACAACCCTCCTGTTAGAACAATTATTAAACTATATAACAAAATACATAAAAACATTATTTTTATGTATTTTGTTATATAGTTTATTTTCTTTATTTTTTTTAATTATATTTAGATCTGAATAGAGTAGATCCTTATCAGAGATAAATAATTCTATAATAAAACTGTTAAAAGATAAATCATGATGAAACCCTTAAAAAAACAATTATTTTATTGTTTAACAAATTTCTAAGTAAGAGACTTTTAGACGCAATTTTATAACCAAATAATTAGAAAGTCATTGTGTTGCTAAACTTTTTTGAATGTTATCTTTTGACTGTACTGAGTGAATACAATAATAATTTCTTTCATTCAAATAGTATAATGGTGTATATACGTTAGCATTGAATAAAGGAAACTCACCTTAACTCGATCTAATATCTCATATCATCCAAAGTTCAATGTAATGGAAGTTTGCTTTAGTCGGACATTCATTAAGTTGAACCATTTTCCTTGGTCCCTTAGAGGTTTGAGTTATCGGGAATTAACTGTACTTGCAAAAATATGTGTACTGACAACACACTATACAATCATGCATTGTGTGGGTTATTGTATAAATATCAATTAATAAGAAAATATCTTAAATGCTCAATAAACATTAAAAATGTAATTCAATTGTTATTATCATGAACTCTGGGAACAACATTACATGCTAAATGTGCTCTAGTAAAACTTTTAATGAAAGATCACAAGTCTGAATGAATGTTTTAAGATGCTTATAACAACTGTTTATGGTATCATTTAGTGGCTCAATTCTGCAAATAGCATCAACCCAATAAAATCTTATGGAAGACCAAGAATTACCAATCCGAAACTGGCAAACATATTCTGTTGTTTAGCTTTGATGTTCACACAGATTTCAAGTTCACTAATTTTTACTCAAATATCTCCTAGCGTAAATTTTAGTGCTTGCACAGTTTGAAAATTACCAAGGATTTCACAGTTTGAAGATGTCTTTATCTTTAAATGTAATATGCTGCATTAAAGTTCCATAAATTGTTTAAAAATTTTGAAGAACTATCTGTCTATTTGGCTTTGAATTAAAAATGTTCGATATTTTCATGTATGGCAGAGCAATTTGCTATCAGGCAAAAGTTGTCAAGATGGATTGATAAATATCCAAATAATAGTCTTGCTCTGTGACTGGACAGTTTTAACTACATCAAAAACTATAGGATGAAATTAAAAGGTAAAGTTTCTTTACAGAAACCAGCTTTATTAGCGGATCTGAGAGAAGTCATAATAAAAATGCGGTGTCATAAAATAATGCCCAAATAGTGTGAGTCTTTTGTTGCCATAATGCCCTGAGGAATGCAGATTGCTGTAAATGTTCAAGGACACCATAGAAAGTACTAAGAGTTTTAACATTACCTTCTTTATTTATGTTTATGTATTTTGCTTTTTGAATGAAAACATTTTATAGCAATAAACACATAAAACAGTACAAAAAAACCTTTGCTATAAATTTGATTATTTTGGCTGTCACTGTGTATTTAGTAAAAAATTCTAAGCATTAATGACTTTGTTGAAAAAAGTTGTAACCTATTATTAACTTAAAGAACAACGTATTTAAATGTTTAATGGCACATCACTTTTAAATAAAGTTATTTGTACCATTGTCTGCATTTGTATATGTATATCTTTCTACAAATTAATTCGAATCATTTATTCAAAGCTCTTATTGTTTGCAGTTTATTGATATTTTTTACTTGCTCTTTTCTTCTTTTTTTTTTATTGAGATTCACTTCAAGATATTCACTGATATTGAGATTCACTTCTAACAAGGCTGCAAGCAGCCTTGTTAGAAGTGAATCTATATATCAGGTATTAAGTTGGGAGTTACTAGAAAACAAAAAAATATTACTAAAGAGCAATATTTTTTTGTTTTCAAAAGCAAAAGAAATGGTAAACAAAAGACTTGAAAATGTGCAGGTTGTATGAGTCAGGAAAACATGAAGATGGGGGACAGTTCCGAAAGTTTGAAGTGCAGGGAAAAAAACTAGACCAATTAAAGTTTTTAGAGCATGCTGGGACAGATACAGTAAAAGAATGAGACTTTGCTGAAAGACAAGGCAAGCAAGAATGAGTTTTTGTTGATGGAACTAGAGATGATAGCTCCTTTGAGTAGCAACCATGATAGTATTTGTAGAAAAGAGAAAGATATTCAAGGATAGGAGAGAGGCTCAAGCTTGGCAGATAGAGCAAGTCCAACAACAATTACAATGGATTTTTGGATTTTGATAATTAGGGCGGTTCAGCTTCTGTAGACAAAAAATTAAAGTCACCAATTACAGAGGCACTTTGATATTTATGTTCCTTTTGACCTATAAAACAAAACTATGAAATATTATTGAAATTAGAAAATATTTAGAACTGCCTCATGGGACCTAAAGTTTGTAGAATTTTGGCAAAAAAAGAAGAAAGTAAAGAATCAAGAATGCAAAAGGAAGTTCAACGGGGTATCATCAGATAGTTCAAGTGCAGCAGACAATGCTATATCTAGCGATGAAGACTGTATGGTTCAACAACATAAGAATTTTGTTGAGGAACGTTGTCAGGAGAAATCTCCATCAACTTCTAAACGTGCAAAGGTATCTGCTTTAGATGTTATTCCTTCAGCACTTGCATCTGCACTTGATCGTACAAATATGTGACAGAAAAGCAGCATAAATCTTAAAGAAAACTTTTGCCAGAAATTTCAGGTGGGCACAAAAAAATTGATTGTCACGCGATTTTAGTTTAGAAACTGTCAAAAGTTAAACTTTTGACAGTTTCTAAAGTGGCACAAGGGACTGGTGAGCTTATAGCAAATGCAAAAATGGTTGCCGTTTCTGATTGGAAATTGCAAAATCAAATAGTTGCAATTTCTTTTGACACTGCGGCATCAAACAAAGGTCGACTAAATGGTGCATGCACAATTTTAGAAAGAAAACTTGAAAAAAATCTGCTCCGGTTGGTCACCATCATGTTCATGAAGTTCTGTGTGGCGATGTCTTCAAGGCAGTTTTCGGTCCATCCTCTGGTTCAAATGTGTTGTTGTTTCGTCAATTTCGTCAATAGAAGAACTAGCACCACTTGGTCTGTTTTCTGATCTGTTATGACGAAAAAACTTATGATAGCAAAATTGCAAGATCAGATTGCAGACAATCAAGAACTCGATTGACGATCAATCCAATACACTGGAACTGAAGATCTGAGTGCAAAACCTCTGGAGTATTTCATTGGACCATCTTCATGTTTCTTTTTTGATGCCTTACAGTTAGACATGTCCTTTCTGAAAGAGGATGTTGAGAAGTGGTCAGATATTCTAAATTATCAGGTCACAAAGAAAACTGTTCAGGCACTAAAAGTTTTCAATGATAGTGCAGAAAGAGGAGTTGCTCTAGCCACTGCATTTAATTCTACAATAACAAAACAAGAAGAGCAAAAACAATATTTATTTCAAATGGTGGAAATTCACTGGCGAAGATTTCCCAATCCAAAGAAATGAACTGTTGTAACTGAACAGTTAACTGAACGCATGGAACAAACAGTGAAAACTGAACAGTTCTAATGGAAAAGCATTAAAATAAAACTTCCTTTTAATTTACTGTAAAGATATAAAATTTTTGCTATATGGGTTAACCAAATTACATTTGTAGTTCTATTTCACTTTTTTGTATTCTTTTTTTCAGGGTCAAATTTTAGTTCAAAATTTTCAAAACCACTTTTTTTTAAGGGCATCTTCAAATATTCATTTAGAGGAATTGAGTACATTTTCATTAGAGAAGTTTTGATTTAGCCTGTTATTAATTGAAATCAGAATTTGTTTTAGAATTTGGGGTGGATGATTTGAGTTAATATAAGTATACAATAATTCATCATTTGGTTTTTTGAAAGACTTATATGAATTTTCAGAGAGGTTAAATGTGACATCAAGAAAGTTCACAATTTTTAAATTTATGTTTATTTCGATTTGAAAGCCAATATTTTTTAAAATTTCTATAATATCTTTTCTAATTTTATCGAGCTGTGAACCAGATTCGAAATGCGGACCAGAATACTTTTTATAATAGTCTCAGCAAATTCCACAAATGTGTGAAAATTTACAGTAGTTAAGACATTTGTGACTTCCTGTAATTTAATTTTTGGTATAAATTGAAGTTTTATTAATTTGATTTTTCATTTCTGATAAGTCTTTATTAATGAAACACGGTGTTAAATAAGAAAAATTTTTGTAAAATGATTTTCTTCTAATTTATATATATATATTATATGTTCTAAAAGAACAGAGCAATAATAAATTAGTAAAAACACTTATCTAATTTTTGATTACTTCAACACTGTGTTTCACCATCAGTAGGTTCATCAGGAAGAATGTCTAAACATAAAATGTTTCCAAGTTATAGAAAAATTATTTCTCAGGAAGTTGGGAATTGTTATAATTAATTATATAATAACTGTAGTGTTTTGCAACCAGGAAGTTGCATCAACTACAGTAGATAATTAAAAAATCATGAAATATATATATATATATTTAAATATATATATATATATATATATATATATATATATATATATATATATATATATATATATATATATATATATATATATATATATATATATATATATATATATATATATATATATATATATATATATATATATATATATATATATATATATATACACAGAATTTTCATCCCCAAAGTATAGCAGCACTTAAGTGTCTCTTTAAGCATGCATAACTTTAAAAGAAATTTCATTTAAATATACTCATAAATATTAATGATTGCTTTTTATTTTTTTAAAAATCATTTTATATTCATAATTTCTTAAATTTCATAAATTGAAGTAGACTTCAACTAGTTTGAAGACAACATTAAACTATTTAGATGCAAAATATATTTCATAAAGTTGTATTTATAAAAGATGTTTTGCATAATTTTGTACACCAGGCAGTCAACCTGGTGTTCAATATGCTTGTGAAGCAAAATTTAGTATAATTCTTAAAAACCTACCTAACAGCTGATTAACACATAAAAATCCTAGTTTTTCAAAATTAAACAAAACATTTGGTGTTCAAAATTGTACAAAACATCTTTCATAATGATCCTAGTCATTGCCAAAAATAAGTTTTTTAGCTCAGTGTATGATTTGACTGCATGTGTTCAAGTTTAATTCAGGCATTTTAGTGAAAATCTTTTTTTTTTCTTCAAGGTAAATAATATTCTCTGATTAACATCCACCACACAATTCAATGTTAGACATTAAATTTTCAAACACTAGGAAATAAATGGTGAGAAAAATTAGTGAAAAAAAAAAGTTGTTATGTTTAGTTTTGTTTAAATGTTGTTTTTTAATTTTGTTGTAATGGCACTTGGCAATAAATTATGACTCAATCCATACTTGTGTATTATATCTTCTTTAGGATGTTGTAATGGATCAATTGCTTTTTTACTGTTCCTGTTATCTTTAAACACTCTCATAATTTTGTTTTAATTTTTTGATTTGAATAAAACTTATTCTAAATAACTTCACAATTGTTTTTCTTTTCTCGGTTTGACAACATTAAAACATACTACTTAGCTTGACAACATTAAAACATATTACTCATCTTGTCAACATTAAAACGTATTACATAGCTTGACAACATTAAAACATATTACTTAGCTTTAAAACATTACAACATATTACTGGTTCAAAAGTAGTTTAGTTATTTACAAAGACCCAATATATAAAAACACACTAAAAGTTATTTGGTGACATATATATATATAAAGCAAAGTTAATTGCGATACATATCACTAAATAAATTTATTACCTAATCAGCAAAAAAAAAAAAAGCCTAATCCCATATTTGTTAAACTTTTATTGTCATTTTTTCTGCCACATTGCGATGTAAAGGATCTTTATTGTTCAACTTGCATTTTAGTCTTTGTTTGTCAGGTTGTAGAATTTCATAACATCGGGATAAGTTATAAGTAGTTGATTGTAGTGATTAAGTTATAAGTAGTTGATCTGGAGGGAGCACCAAAGATGACACAAGACTTAAAAAGGAAAGCCAGAAGCATTTAAAAATTCATATTGTATGGGGTGGCAACTATTTTTTTATTAAAAAGTAAAAAAAATGTTATTTAAATGCTATCAATGTAAGGAAATACTGCATGTGAATGCAGTATTTAAATGCTATCAATGTAAGGAAGTACTGCATGAGAATGCATAGAAAAGCAAACTAATAATAATCTTTTAGTTTAAAGTAAAGATAACACACTAGTGGAAGAAAAAAAGTAACAATGCCTTGCATAAATGTATAATGCATTATAAATTTTTACCTAGCCCCGGTTATCAGCTCCTGCTAAATCTTTGGCCGGGTTTGTTAAAAAGTCTCATACAATTATCTGGGGCCAGGCTTAATCAATTTATATATTATATATTTTTAAATATTAAATCACTTTAAAATTAAAAAAGTTTTTAAAAGTTTTTTTTTTTAATTTTTATCTTTCTTTTTTTACAACATGTTTAAATCATTATAAACTAATTTAAAATGTGTAAGGAATCATGTAGTCTAATAAATGGATAAAATAATTGACATTATTTAGAAGTATTGTTTTAAACTAATGGCGTTCAACTTATATTTAATTGCAAGCAATATTGTCTGGTAATAGCATTTAGTAAAACTAAATCTTTTTTGGTTAAATAATTAGATAAAATTTTGGAATAGCCAGAATTCCTGGTGATAAAAGTTCCTATTTATTTTTTAATTCTAGTTCACAAAGTAGAAACTTGCTTAAACTCATGCTTAAGTTCTTACAGGTTTTTTTTTTTTTCCCCTTTTTAACTATTTTTTTCACCAAACTTTTAGTCTCTTAATTACAATTCAATATTTATAAATATTGAATTGTAAAAAAAAATTCATTTATTTCAATAAAAGAAATTCTTTAACAAATGTAATTTTAAAAATTATAGTTTTTTAATCAGAATTCTAAAAGAATTTCTTTTGATGAAAAATATATAATTAAAAGATTAATTGATTATTATTTGATATTTTATTTCATTTTTATAAAAGTTTTAACTTTTATTCAACACAATTCTTTTGTTCTTTCCCAAATATTAGGTTGATGAACTTCCCAAATATTAGGTTAATGGTGATTGGTCCAAAAAAATTTAGAAAATCTCCTCTTGTTAACTCACTTCAAAGCTACGGGAATATTAGAAAAGAAATTCATCTGAGACATTATTGGATCAAAGGTAAGGTACTTTGAAAAGAAATTGTTACTGTTTTGTGGTATTTTATAAGTCTTACTATGCCTAATGTTGTTCAAAAACTTTCAACAATTTTCTAAAAATAAATTGTTATAAACAAATAATACAATTGCTACAAAATTTACAATTTTAAATTTTAAATTAGCAATATTTTTTATTCATTAGTTTTCTAGAAACAATTTAAGAATTACATTATTTTCACCATTTTTATGTTATATTTACTACTTTAGGGTACAAACTTACCACTAGTACATTTGAAAAAGATGCAATAGGCTGCTCTTACTGGTCATATATGTATAAAAAGAAATGCATGAATTTTATCATTTGGGAGGTAGATTTATTATCATGGTAGTTTATTGTTACCATAAACTCTAGGTTTATTTTCATTTAGCAAGGTTTAAAAAATTTAGTGATACTAAATGATGATTATGGAAATAGTAAAAAACAATCATGGTAGATAAAATTAAAAAAACAGATATTATCTAGTGATTAGAACATGACTTATACATCATTTATAAATTACATTTTATTATGGCAACACTATTATGTATTATCACATCAACACTAACCAAAGGAGTTCAAACCATTAGGGTAGAATGTTTTTAATATCTAACTATTATTAATTATTATTTTTCTTAAAATCTTATCTATTTTATTGTTTTATATTACCAATAATTTTAGTCACGCAAGCACTTACGTCAGTGGATTTAACTTGCTAACTCATAGGTCATTATTTAATCATTTGCTAAAAATGGCTAGATCGTAAGCTATGGTCCCCCCTACCCGCTGATTTGTGAAATATCATCTCTCCTATTAAATAGTCTTAGCATTCGTTGCTGATTCTCGCCTAGTGACATCATTTGCAATTTTTTCTTCAATTATCACAATTCCAAGATTGTAACTGTCGAATATCTTCCTGTGTTTAACTGTTGTGCTTTTGTAACTATGTGACTGGATGACTCCATTGGTCACCTGTTTGCAATCATTGTCACTTAAAAAATCAAAAATATAAAAAAAAAGATATTACAAAATAAAAAACAGTTAAGGTAAATAAAATTAAAAAAATATATTTTTTTGTTGCATCATGTGTTTCACTCCATATGTACTATATTTTTACTTTGGCTTGTCTTTAAAATGTTTATTCAGAATGATGTTTTTTTTTAATTTTTTTTCTTTACACAACTTTCAACTCTACAAGCATAAACTTAGAAAGATATTAACATTGAAAAAGTAAATAAATTATTTTCATGAAAAAATAAGTAGATGACTTTTCGTGCAACATCACATCTTTTTTTAAACAACATGCGTGCATACTTGAAAGGAAAATTAAAACTTCGCAAGATTGCATTCATAAGTTCATAATATAAATACACTTTATAAATGTTTTTTTATATACATAAATAAAATTTTATTTTCGTTTTGAAAAACAATTGATGTAATTAGTTACATAAAAAATGTAACTAATTGCATAAATAATTAGTTACATTCTTTTTTTATATTGGAAAAGTAAAAGTTTTTATTATTTTTATAAATTTTGATTGCTATTAAAGACTTTTATGTATATATTTTATGTTTTTCTGCAAATTTTATAAGCTTTATCAATTCATATTGCTTTTAAAAATCTTTTGAAAATTAATAGCAACATCATAATTTAATATTTTTAAGTAGTAGTAATTTAGCATCCGAGGTGCAGTGGTTAGAGGCACCTTATATTGCCAATATTGTAACAAGAAGTAGTAACAAATCAACAGAAAATGGAAGTAAAGTTAGCAACAAATGATAAAGACCTAGTTTTGGAAAAATTATAGCATTATAAAAAAAATTAGGTAATGTTAAAAACCTTACACTTATGTTGGAACAAAATGAGTCCAGGATAGTACTAAAAGGTTATGAAAAGATTTTTAAACCAGACAATAAATAAATTAAAACTAATACCCTCTTTTAAAATGTGTTTAGATTTTTAATCTGTAAATAATAATATAATGCTTCTTTATAAATTTACTTTTATTATTTGTAAATAATCAGGGTGGCATCACCTTGAATATCCTGCTGAAGTCAGAAAATTAAATAAATTGTACAAAACTCTTCTTAGCAACTAAATCAATCAAAAATTTTGATTGATTTAGTTATAAACTTTAAGTTATTATTTGAAATAACAATCAAAATCTAATTCAAAAAAATGTATTTTTAAAGTCTGATAAAAGTCAATGAGAACACTTTTGAAGCAAGTTTATGTTTTTTGAATAAAAGTAAAGGGCTTTGTGAGATTTTTTGTTACTTTGTATGTTTAATTTACAATAAATTTTTCATCAGAAAGTCAGGGTATTTTTATTTTTAGTTAGGGAAAAGTCATGGAAAATGAACATGAAAATTTGCTGGCCACCCTGATTATACACATTTACATAATTTAACTACACTTATATTAAAATAATCAAAGTTGATATTCAACATGATATTATCTAATTAATATTCAACATGGTATTTAATAAAATGATTAATCCTCACAGTCATAAAATTAACAGGAAACATTTTATACATCAAATTCTCGAACATTATGTAAAGGAACATTAGAAAGCTGTCTAACTTTTGCTATCAGATAATTGTAGTCTTTTGTAAAAGATATGATTTAATATTGCCCCAGTAGCATTTTTAATATCGAGTCCTGGTGTAGTGAATTGATTATAGTAAATTAAAATTCAAGCTGGTATAGAAGGCTTTATTTAGTAAATTAATAAATATGTAACCTAAAGATACAATCATATTATTTTACATAAAAAAACACAATAGTTATTGAATAACAGCAGTAAGTGATAGGAATCAGCACTCTGTCAGCAAGAATATAGCCACCAGGTTTAAGTTTCTGATAAAAGTTTATTCTGGTATAGTAATCTGTATGATACGTAATTAACCAGACAGGAGATAAAAAACTAGTTGCCCCAGCTGGTTTTTATTATATACTAACTAGACATTTATAATAAAACCATAACTAAACCAAGTTTGTTATCATGAAGTTAAAATTTTTTATTATATTGTTCTTTATAAGATCAAAATAAAGATGGTCCTCCAACATCAAGCGTGGGTGAAGTAAGTTTTAATTTTTTTAAAGAGCTACATTATCATTTAAGATCTTGAAAAAAAAATTCTTTTGTTCATCTGATGTTGGGTTTTGGTATGAAATATGTTTACTTTGTTCAAGTCAAGCCTATTTTCAAGTTCAATATTTCAATTAAGTTTAGTACTGTATTAATTAAAAGTAAAAAGTTTAAAGTTCTGCTTTATAAATATTGTGTTGAAAATATTTAGAAATAGTAGACTTATTATTAGGTGGTTTAGTGTCATAATTTATTTTCTCAGTATCAAGTTTTGTGTATTAAGTTGAATGTTGTGTTATCGAGCTATATGGTTGATGATAATATTGATGAGTATCCTCGTTTGTTTTTGTTTACTTTGGCATACTTTTCCCTTTTCTTCTTTGAATCAAACTAGATATTGGAGCAAATTCAATGTTATGAAATGTTATGGATTGTTTTAATCTAGTCTCTATGTCTTCTTCTTTTAAAAGCTGATCTTTCCAAGTCTCATCCTTAATACTAATGCTCTCCAGAAAAAAAAACACCATATAAATAGTTATTTACATTTTTAAAAACTCTTCACTTATTTTAAAAATGTATATAACTATTTATATGGTTTAACTTAGCAAAAAATTTGTAAGTTAAACATAGTTAAACCATTGATTTTCTTCTTTTAAATTTTTCCAAAAAAAACTTTATAAATTTTAAAAATTAGTTTTTTCACATCTTTTTGAGTAACTAATGACACAACAGCTAGTTGAAATAATTTAATTCTTGTTAAAAAATCAATAAGTAAATAATTTTCCCAACATACTTGATATAACAAACATCTTGATGTTTTTTGCTGGAAAATTTCTGATTATTTGTTTTTTTTTGCCTACAAGCAGTGGCGGCTCGTCGATAGGGGCCATAGGGGCCCTGTTGACTCAATAAGGTACAGTAATATTAGGAAACTTTATAACATTAAATGTAAACATTTATTTGTAAAAATAATGTTGTAAACATCATACATTTGTTAATATTGCAATTTTACTGTGAATATTAACAGTGTTAATATTACAATATTAACAGTGTTAATATAAAAATATTAACAATGTTAATATTACAATATTAACAGTGTTAATATAAGAATATTAACAATGTTAATATTACAATATTGGTTTCTTTACCTGGATATGTAGATATAAAATTTACCATGAAGTTATTAGGAGTATAAATTAATAGGAATAGGAACATAGCAAAAACATGATATTTAAAATAATGTAACTGAAATTACTGGTATAAATGTTGGTTTGACATAAACATTTAAAGAGATACAGTTACGTAAAAAGAAATTAATTTATATTAATTTTCAGGAACATTTTCTATATTTTCTAGGACAATAATTTTCTAGGACAAGTCATTTTATTCTATAATTATAGCAGAAATAATAATGGTAAAAAGAATAAAATTATAAGTTTAGAACTTCTAGGAAAATTGAACAGTTTAGAAAGTTGATTTTAAAATATCATGAAAAAGTTTTGCATTTCTTTTATAATCAAAGTTCTTGTATATTTTATAACTTTTGTTAGTTAACTACATTTTCAGGCATATATTGTTTTAATATTTCTTTAAATTTATAACGCTTGTTTTTTTTTATTTTACAGGGAAAAAATAGTGGCTTAGCCATATTAATGAGAATCTTGATTTGTGTATTAATCGAATAAACGTATCGCAAGTGTATGGCAATGTTTAGCAAGTTTATATATTGTGATATAAGAAAGCTTAGTCATTTCTACAAATATAAAAAGAGCTACAAACTGTTTGTACTTTTGAAATTCTTTTTCTATTCTCGATGAGGGATTGCTGAAGTTTATTTTTTCCAAATAGCTTATGTATTATATTCTGCGGCATAATAAATCAGCTATTGAAAATTGTTTACATTGTTTGGTGGCAGTTGAGTCGTTCTACCTTTTAAGTTGCCAATTAGATCAGCGCTGAAGCAGAGTCAATTTCAACCATGATGATAAGTATCAATCATAAGTTTTAGAGAATTTTTTATCAGCAAAAATATGCAACTGGGTTTTCAAGAAATAATTTAAAATTAGTCAATATTATTATTAGTTTGATACAACAAAGGTACAAACAACTTAAACAACAGAAGATATAAAGAACATTTTTTTTTCAATCACAAAAACTGTACCACTGATGGTACTGTTACATTTCTTAATGCAGCTTTAACAATTGATATTTCCAAAGAGGCACTAATTAAAAAAATATACAAATTTTAGATTATTTTAAAATGTTTGACATTTACCATTACCATAGAAATAAAATAATCAAAATATTTTATTGAAATGTTTTTTTTTTGGGTTAAAGCTGACGCCAAATAACTAAAGCTATATAAACATTTAAGTACTGTTATGTATGCTTACAAACAGATGTTAAGTTTTTATCTTTAATTACATGAAATCGTTAAAGCATCTTTGACAATGTAAATAGTCTTGTGAAGTTTACTATTGCTTATGGCTGACATTGTAAATGTTGTATTTAAGAATTAAGTAAAATATGTGTTGTATTATGAAAAAAATATTGTAAAATCATGTTTAAAAATTTTTTAACGTTGTAAAAGTATCTTTTTTGTTTTTGTTGGCCCTTTCGCCATTCCAGAAAGCTTTATGTAAACCTATCAGAGAGTTCAATGTATATGTAATGTTACATTCTTTATTATTTTATCGATCGGTAATTAAGAAGCCCTTCTTGACTAAACTACTGTTGGTAAAGTTTGCTTTTAAATCATGCCATAGTCTTAGTTACAATATAGTTTAAAGTTATCTTATTTATCAATAATTTAGGTTCATTAATAAGATAAATTAACATGAACAAAATTGACAGTTTATTGGCTAAACGTTTCTCGTCATTGGGATCCGAAAATCAATTTTGGATCCGAAAGATTTCAATTTTAATATACTACATTTCCCTCGGAATCATATATAAAATATTAAAATAACTAACCAATACTAAGTGAAGTTAATGTCAGATGTAACCGTTTTGTTGAAAATGCTGTTTTTAATGATATCGGCACAATTAATGCTCTCCCCCCCAATTATACATAAAAATAACCTGGTTGAAACATTTTCTGAAGTATCAAAGTTGATAGAGATTGTTTTGGTCATGCCTGTGTCTACAGCTGATGCTGAACGGTGTTTTATTCCTTTAAAACGAGTTAAGACACTTTTGAACTATTAGGGCAGTTTTCAGTCAGTTTTTGCTGGTTTTTACGTAGGTTTAAAAGATGCAATGTCATTAAATACTTTATTTTAAAAGTATGCTAGTCCTTAACTCTCTCAACTAATCAAAAAGCGCTAGCGTCCTAACAAACACCAAAGCATCAATTACGCTGACAGCAAGTCGTTGCGATATTGTTCGGTTAATACTTCCTGGCCCCACCAAAGTGTATTGTCACCGGCCACCACTGCCTACAAGTATGCGCGCATGTTTTTTGAAAACAAGAATGTAAACATTTGCAAGTCATTTATATTCTTGACACCAAGCTAAATAAGTTTTTTTTTAGATGAATATAATTTATAATTTACTTTAGCATAATCAACTTTGCTTACTTAAAATTTTTATTATACAATATATTTTTTACTAAACATTGTTAGTTATCTTAATGTTGAAAACTTGTTTGAAAAAAAAATTCAAAATTTTGTTAGAAAAAATTAAAGGTTAAGAAGTCAAATTGAATTTTGGGTTTAAACTTGTTTTTTATTTCTGTTTAGTGCAATTTTGATGAACTTCATCATGTTTTTATGTTTCAACATGCAGTTTATTTGCTTGTTTGGCAATTTACTGATAACATTGAAAATGAAGTAGCACTACTGAAGTTGTGGTTTCAAAATATTCAGGTTTTTTTCAAAGAAATTACTTGTATATTTTATAACTATAAAATATACAAGTAATTTGTTTGAAACTTACATTAAAAATTTAAAGAATACTTGTTCTAATGATTGGTTTGGAAATGTTAAAAAAAACCCTAAAACCTGCATATTGTCATAATTATTCCTAAATAATTATTCTTACATATTTTCATAATTATTCCAACATTTTGATTTAAAAAAAAGTTGTAGAATAAATAACAACACTAGCAAACATCATTTTTAAATGTTTAAAAAAAAACATTTGCGTTACTTTTAAACATTAGTATTCTCTAATATTTGTGCATATTTAGCATATTTAGCATATTAATTTTTTGCATTATCAATTCTTGCTTAATCTATTTATTTATGTTTAGCAATAATGAATTAACAGTTTTGTACTATCTTTTGATGCAAAAGCACATTTTAAAATATTTTGAAATTATATTATTTATGTACTTACTTTATATATTAATTATATATTTTTGTGCAAAAAATGTTTTATGCTTTGAAATAGCAATGAAATCCAATATGTAAGTTTTTTCATAAAAGCTATTTAAATGTTTAAATTAAAAATATATATAATTGTTAATACATTTAAATTGATATAACACAATATCTTTGCTGATTGTGTTGAATTCGAAAGTTCTACAGAAAATAAATAGTTTTTTTATATTATAATAATATTTTTGTCATATCATATCTTAAGTTATAAACAATATAAATTTAATATTTTTTCATTTTATTAGGCTTATGCTCCTGACTCAGCTGTCATTGTTGTCATTACTAACACTGATAGTAAAAAATTTCCATCAGGTTTACTAAAAAATGTTAAAAGATATTTTTCTTCTAAACCATATGGATTTAGTATAAATGAGGTGCTAGATGTAGCATTACCAAAAATCATAGATTTTGTTGAAATTGATCACACTAAAGATCAAAATATAAAGTTTCTTCGTGATTTAATATAAAATGTTATAGATAAAAGTAAGTTTTTTTACTGTTTTTTTTCTTATATATATATATATATATATATATATATATATATATATATATATATATATATATATATATATATATATATATATATATATATACATATATATATATAAATATATATATATATTTATAAATTAGTAAAAGCACTTATCTAATTTTTGATTTCTTCTACACAGTGTTTCACCATCAGTAGGTTCATCTTCCTGATGAATCTACTGATGGTAAAACTCAGTGTAGAAGAAATCAAATATTAGATAAGTGTTTTTACTAATTTATTATTGCTCTGTTCTTTTAGAACATTTAGCACTCTGTTTGTAGAATGCATTAACATAATTTATATATATATCTCTATATATATATACATATATATATATATATATATATATATATATATATATATATATATATATATATATATATATATATATATATATATATATATATATATATATATATATATATATATATATATATATATATGTGTGTGTACTTTTTTTTTGTATTTCACCTCCCCAAGGCCAAGAAGGCCACTACAGATGAGGTGGCTACTTGTGATTATAACCCTCTCTCAACTCTATAACTCCGAAACGAACCTTGATGAACAAGGCCGTTGCGCGGAGAAACATGTTGAGCGCGGTACTACCAGGAGCGAGCATTCTACCACTACCGCATTATATATATATTATATATATATATATATATATATATATATATATATATATATATATATATATATATATATATATATATATATATAAATATATATATATATATTTATATAAATATATATATATATATATATATATATATATATATATATATATATATATATATATATATATATATATATATATATATATATATATATATATATATATATATATATATATATATATATATATATATATATATATATATAGATATATATATGGATAAATGCGGTAGTGGTGTAGAGGTAGAGCGCATATAGGTATAAATATATAAACTAATAATAGTACTAAGTTTTAAAGGAGCAATTGCTATAATTCTTACAGAGGCAGCTGCAGTCATAAAAAACAATTATTTGTAATAAAAAAAAAAGGAATATATATATTTATCTTAAGAGAGATTCAGTATCATTAATAAACTTTGTTATGCTGATTGTGATAATAACATTTTTATTAAATTTTTTGATTTTTTATTTGAGCTTATCTTTATTTACAAAAAAAAAAAAAATTTAAAATTTATAGTATAACTCATAGTGAAATCCATAAATAATGTAATAACATAGTGAAATCCAAAAATAAGGAGAACCATTTAGATTCCTTTTTAAATTTATTTAGAGTGGTTTTCTTTTTATTAGCAATATCTGAAAATAATTCTATAGATATGGCTTATGATACTAAATGTAAATATAGGAGAAATTCTAATAGCTCTAAGTCAGTGGTCGGCACCATATTTCCAAAGGGGACCACTTGCAAAGTTCTTGCTTTAGTTGCGGCCCACAGCAATAAATAAATTATATATAAAATAGGTTATATTACCTATATAACAGAATATAGTATAGAATTATTTATAGAACTAATAATTGTATCAATACAAAATACATACTTAAGAAAAAAAACACATAAAACACAATTAAAAATTTGGTGAGTATTTTGTTGTTGCAGCTAGCACAAGTTCATTCAAATGAGTGTCAGTCAGTCTTGTTCTGTAAACATTTTTTATTATTTTCATGGCTGAGAATGTTTGTTCGCATTGGTTACTAGTGCCATACATACAGATAAGTCTATTTGCATGTTTTTTAAGAACTGGAAAACGTTTCTTCATGACAGCATGCCAGAAAATAATTAAATTTTCACCAAAAGTGCCATTTTCATCTTTTTTTGGTGCCTTTCTTCTCAACTCGTCGTCACATTGAAAGTTAATTAGTTCATCCTCTGCTTTTAAAATATCACCTTCTTCAAAGTCCTTTAGAATACTAATATCATTCATATCAAAGTCAAATGGATAACACAAAAAAACCATATGCTTTTTTAAGTCTTCAAATTCATTAAATCTGTTTTCATATTGATCATACAGAGCTGTCACTATTAAAAAAATGACGATAACATTTCCCTTGATGGTTGACATTCATTTAAAGTAGGAAAATGAGTACAACTACCAGATGCAAATTGAGTTTTGTACAAATTAAGTTTTGTCTTCGTCACAGTGATGTGGTTGATCAAATCACAAACCAGCATACGGCGGCCTTGTAATCTCTTATTCAGAACATTGAATTGTGCTGTGATGTCGCAAAGGAAAGCCAGTTTACACTAAAACTCTTCAATAGACATTGTAATGAATGAAAATTTTTGAGTTACCATGAACTGCAGTACACTTGGCAAACACTCCCAAAATCTGTTAAGAATATTTCCTCTTGATAGCCACCTAACCTGCAAAAAATAGACAAACATTTATTTTTGATTGTAATGCTAAATTATTTATTTTTTGTCTATATACCTCTGAATGAAGAAGAAGATCACCATGTTCATCTTCATTTTGTTCCATTAGCGCACGAAATTGACGCCGTTTGAGTGCATTGGAACGTATATGATTGATTGTTTTTACTACAGTTGTCATTACATCATCAATTGTCGCAACTTTAGCGCACAGTGCTTCCTGGTGTATCACACAGTGATATGACATAAATTTGTTAGGAAACTCACCACTATTTCTCAGCAAAGCAACAACTCCTCGAATTCTTCCAATCATAGCAGGAGCGCCATCTGTGACAACTGAAGATATTTTTTGAAGAGGCACTTTCCTATTTTTTAATATTTTGAACAATTTGTCATAAATGTCTTGTCCAGTTGTAGTTGTTTCCAGTGGTTCAATTCCAAGCAGTTCTTCAAATAAACAACAATTCGTAGTGATAAAACGTGCATAAACACAGAGTTGTGCTTTACCGACAAGGTCAGTAGACTCATCGAGAGCGATACTCACAAATTCAGCTTCTGACAGATTGTTTGACAATTGTTCATAAACATTAACAACCATTTTCTCAATTTTTCGAGTAACTGTATGCGCGGACAAGTGCATACTTTGAAATTTGTCATGAATTTTTTTATCATTTGGGAAAAGAAATTTTGATGCTTCAATCATGCATTCTTTGATTATTTCACCATCAGTAAATGGTTTCATGTTTTTTGCTAATATCCATGACACCATATTAGAGGCACGAGTTTCACAATCAACACTGCTAGACATTTGTTGAAACAAATTTTTCTGTTTTTCTAAACAGCTTTTCAATGAGTCGTATTTTATTTTTCTGGTTGTTGAATCAAGAGGATATTTAGTAATGTACAATTCATGTTTTGATACGAAATGACGTTCAAGCTTGGTTCCTTTCAGTTCACTAACAGTCTCATTACATATTAAACATAGAGCATTGTTACGTGGTCCCTCAGTGAAGAAATAAATCAGCTCCTATTTTTCATTCCTCTGACGTGCATATTTACGCTTCGCTTCATGTTTACCTGGCATATCTTTGCAAGTTAATGTGTGTATTTATCAGAGTTGCAACTTCTGAGTAAAGCATCCAAACTCGATAACCGGTTACTCGATAACTGGTTATACTCGAGTAATTTTTGGTTATTCAATTTCCAAATATTGCATCTTAAAAAACCGGTTATTTAAAACATTAAAGATTTGCCGACTATTTCTTTTATAATACTTATTTCGTAAAAAATCTAAACAATGCAGTATTTTTATTCAAGAAAAGTACGAAAAACATTCTAAAGACGATTTTACCACTGGTATATTTGATATGAAATTTTAACAGCGTTAAATTAATTAAATTGTTGTTTGAGTTACTTCATCTGAACAAATTCGAATGTTCTAATTATTTTTGATGTGCTTTTCGAATGTTTTTACTTTTGAAGAGTAATTTTTTAGCATGATTTAACTTTTAAGTATAAGGATCTTATTTGAAGTCTTAAAGTGCTACAGTGTTAGAGTGCATTAAAATTATTTTTTTACTATGTCTAAAATGACAAGATGTGGTGTTAGGGAGTATTTTATAAGGAGGCTTTATAATTTTTACAGCCTGGAAAACAACTAAAAGGCCCACAACTACACTACTTTGTATATTATGCAGTTAGGTGGCTTGGGACCCACAAATTATGTAGCAAAGGCCCACAATTGAGCCGCGGCCAACAATTTGCCGACCACTGCTCTAAGTGCTATTCAACATTCATGTCTTTTTTATGATCATCGTTCCAATGTTCTTTTAAATTTTTTATCTAGGCTATATGAAAATTCCTTCTTAAACTTTTATTCAAATTATAAGATTTGGTAACTTCAACAGGGTGTTATCAGTTTTATATAGTTTATGGAACAAGTTATCTACAAACCATTGTTACTTACAAACCACTCATTAACTTTATCTAATTGTTCATTAACATACTTAAAAAGTATTTCAATATCTTTGTGTGAATATAAAAGATTGGAATCATTTGCAAAAAGAACAAAATTTATAAGATTTAATGATAAATATAAATTATTTATGTACAATAGAAGCAATAATGGGCCTAAAATAGAACCCTGGGGAACCCCACAAGTCATTGAGTGTTTAACTGTTTCTTCTAAATCATAGCATATAAATTTTTTTTGTTTATTAAATAGTCTTCATACCATTTTTCACCGTGTTTAAGTTTATTTAGCATTATATCATGGTTTTCTGTAACAAAAACTTCTTTTGTACTGCAAAATTATTGCAAGTTGTTGATTCCTTGTGTCTTGACTTTTTCTCAAATTCTTTGCGCTGATGTCAATTAACTGCTCCAACAAATAGTAAAAATCATTTTTGTGACTGACAAAAATATCCAGTTTGATTTTAAAGTTCTTACTGTTGCACAAACTTTTGTTGAACAGCGATTTAAACTTTTGCACAATGCTTCTCTTAGTTGTCATATAACTGAAGCCTGACTTCCTAATATTTTTCATTTGTCAGAGTAAACAGTACTTTTTAATATTTGAATTATGAACCTTTTTCTTTTCATTTCATTTTCTTTATTATTTGTTTACAATATTTTTTATGATTTTGTGTCACCCTATGCACAGATAAATGAATATTAGGATTGTTCAAAAAAAAAAAAAATGCTCAGAATCTTGACAATGGATACTTTTCTAGTAGGTACTACTAGCCCTGTGATGACTAGTGTCATCACAGGGCTAGTAGTATCTACTAGAAATTTTATCTTGCTAGCACAACTCTAATGCCTCCCCCCCCCCTCCTTTTTTTTTAGACAACTAGTCTAAAGTTTTATGATATTGCACATATTATTACTTGCTCTTAAATCCACAAAAATGTAAAAGTTTCATTATACAAAATGTGTTCTATTCTTGCCTTGAAAGATATTCTGAAAAAAAATCTTCTAACTAAAAGTTAGGAGGTTTTTTTCAGAATATCTTTCAAGGCAAGAATATTTTAGAATGTTATGGAAGATTTTTAAAAAGTAATGGAAAGTCATGGAAAGTTTATAAAAACTTTTTAACTTAAAAGAAAGTTTTTAAAGGTTCCAGAAGGATTTCAATCAGAAAATATTTAGAAGGTTCCTATGGTGTATAGATGAATATGGTATGTGAGGTTTACACATCAGTTAAGCTAAAATGGGTGTCAAATTGATTGGTCACAAATTGATTGGTCACAAATCTATTGAAGTAAAACAAAAACATAGCATTCACTTTATTCTATATTTTATTCTTTATTCTAATATAACACTTTATTTATTAAGAGAAAATCTAAAAAAAATTGCATTTTGGTTATTTAAATGAGAGATTTTCTGGAAACACTTTTCCATCCTCAAAGGCACAATGGATAGATTTGTTTAATACAAACCCCAATAAATGGCTACAATTCTGTACAGTAAAAAATGTAAACACTCAATGGACCAAACTTTTTTAGTTTGCTTTTGTAATTTATTTCAAAAGCTGGCTTACTTGCACAGATGGTACTAATATATAAGCAAATAACAGTGTTTTGGCTTTCTTTGTTTTACCAGTATATTGTCTCTTTTCAATTTCTTTCAGTGTGACGTCAGAGTGCTCACCTAAATAAGCAATTTGAGCTATTTTTATGTATATATTTATATATATATATATATATATGTATTTACATATATATATTTATAAATATATATTTATAAGTATATATTTATATATATATATATATATATATATATATATATATATATATATATATATATATATATATACACACTTTATATATATACACACTTTAAATATACACTCACTTTGTATATACAACGTATTATATATATAAAATATATATTTATATATCAACCCTCAGAATTAGGCAAAATTTGATACAAAGGTCTTACCATAAAACTAAGAAGCGAGGTCGACAATTTTTTGCCAACCTCAAACACTAAGGTTAGCAGTTATATATATATATATATATATATATATATATATATATATATATATATATATATATATATATATATATATATATATATATATATATATATATATATAAATATATATATATATATAATTTAATATTTCAATTTTTTGTTTTCAAATGACAAGCTAATGCAATTTTTGAACAAAGTTTTTCTGAGTTCTGCCTTCCTGTTGAAAAAGCTGTCTATGTGGTTGCTGATAGAATGAAAAGTGAAAGTGACAGAAAAAATGATTTATCTTTCTATCTTGATGAAAAATCATATAGGTAAAAATATTTGCTTACCTTTTTAATTTAATGCTTTTGGTTTTTATTTTGCTCATATCTTTTTTGTACTTGATGGAAATATTTTTATTAGTTATTAGTGTTTATTTAAAAGGCTGCTAGGAAGTAATACATTTATAAAGTAATGAATTCAGGAACAAGATAAAAGCAAAATAGATAAATAGATTCTATGAAATGTTAAAATAAGAAGATTTAAAGCCAAAATTATTCATTAATATATGATTGAGTTTTGTCAGCAATTTTTAAAATCAAAACTTTTTATCAAGCAAATATAGGTACTTTAGAGGATAGATTGATAGAAAAATTATAAATGTAGATTAAAAACAAGACCTTGATTGAACCTTGTAGTACCTTAAAGTTTACTGAAAAATAATGCCCTTAGAATGGAAAAATTTGAGATGTTATTGAAGTACAAACATGGGTCTGAGACAAAACACAAATCAAAGATTAAAGTTAAGTCTTAAGTTGACAATGAATAAAGACATTGGTAAGAAGTTAAATAAAGCAAATACTCAAGTCTAAGTGCCAGCATGATCACTGGAATCATAACCATTTAAAATGGTGATCATAAAGTAAAAAAAAAAATTGATATTGAAGGTGGGGATGTAAAGAATGGAAATGAAAGCATCAAGAAGAGTGCAGTTTTGAAAAAAAAGAACAATAAAGAACAAAAAATTTTGTGAAGAGGAGCCAAACACAAGAAAACTCAGAGGACTGGGACTCAGGACTCAAACCTTGTTTCGCAACAAATAAGTAAACTGATAAGTAGTTATATGTGACATTTAAGGATTTGCAAACACTGATCAACAACAACAACAATATTTTTTCCCTTGTAGTTTTTTTTTTGCTGATATTAACAAAGCTTGTTAAGCAGATTACAATCTGAAAACAGAATTGTACTATTACATACAGCTTTTCTCATAGGATTGCTTGTTAATATGTATGTAATGGTGTGTTTTTCATAAGATTCCTTGTTAATATGTATGTAGCGCTGTGTTTTCTCATAAGATTGCTTGTAAATATGTATGTAATGGTGTGTTTTTTCATAAGACAGCTTGTTAATATGTATGTAATGCTGTATTTTTTCATAAGATGCTTGTTAATGTGTTGTTTTTGGTGTGTTTTTTATTTCAGTTCACTAAAAAGGTTTAATATAGTTTTTTTTTTAATAATTCGTAATGAAATGAGTCGAGCTTGCGCTAATTATCTGGACAATTTTTGTTACATTTGTGAAAAGTACACTACAAAAGATCAAAGAAAGAATATTGCAAAGAGACTCAAAGTTGAATATCAAAGTTGCTTTAGCATCAAACTTGGTGACCAGGATAAAAGTTAGGCCCCTCATAAGTGCTGCACAACATGTTATTCTAAGCTTGCATGATGCCTATTTTGAAAGAAAATTTCAATGCTTTTCTATAAACCCATGGTGTGGCATATATCCACCAATCATTTTTCTGGTTGTTATTTCTGTATGACTGATACATCACAAAATGCAAATCAGCTATAAAGTAACCAGACTGTTCATCAGCTCTGAAGCTAGTTTTGCATGATACTGAGAATTCTGTTCTCATTCCACCAACATATCCAAACATCACAAGTGGTAACAGTACAGATGAGGTTGATGTTGATGACTAAGAAGATGTTTCTTATGAAAAAGAATAGGACAAGAATTCTTTGCACTTTTTAACACAGGTCAATTTTAACAGTCTTGTAAGTGACCTTCAACTACCCAAAGAAAAGGCAAAGATTTTGTGATCTTGCATTCACCAGTGGAACATGGAACATTGTTCACATTTTATCCCAAAAAAGCTTGGTCTAAAGCATTTAATAGTTATTGCAGACTCTTTATGATTCTAGATTAAGATTCCTTAAAGTTGTCTTGTAATCTAATCGCTATGCTATTAGGTTACAAGACATCTATTCTAGCTGCTTATGTTTTATGAATGAAAGAGACATCTACTGAGCAGTAATTAAAGAACCACAGCAAACATGTCTATTATATTTGCATAGATCTTAAAACACTTCAATATCTTAAGGAGAAGTTTTTGTTATTAAAAATTTTCTTGGAAATCATTGATATAACTGATAAAAAAGATTTAAAAAATAGAAAGTTTACTTAAAGACTATCAATGTTATTAAAGGATAGATTGAAACAGTTTAGCAATGGTAAAGGTTACAATGATGCATTCTAGACAAGTAATGCCGTCTTTCATATCAATATCATTTTATTAAATTAAAATGCAAGACCACAATTTTTTTTTTCTACACCTTGATTGACTGCCTTCCCTCAACCAAACCCTCAGTTAATGTAGCAACACTCCCTTGCGAGTCAGGCAATAAGATAGTTGATGTAACAGCACTCTGTTGTGAGTCAGGCTATTTGTCAGTCAATGTAGCAGCACTCCGTTGCGAGTCAGACTATTTGATAGTCGATGTAGCTACACTCCGTGCATGATTTACAGTAAAAATAAATAAAAAGAAATACATTTTATTAAAAAAAATAAAAATAAAAACATTTTATTAAAAAAAATAAAAATAAAAACATTGTTTATATTATTAAAAACATTCAGAATGTTTTAAAAACATTCTGGTCAATTAAATTTGCGTTTTTGCTGTTTTTTTAAAAAACATATATATATATATATACATATATATATATATATATATATATATATATATATATATATATATATATATATATATATATATATATATATATATATATATATACATATATATATCTATATATATATGTATATATATATATATGTATATATATATAGTATTCAATTTATATATATATATATATGTATATATGTATATGTATATATATATATATATATATATATATATATATATATATATATATATATATAATATATATATATATATATATATATACATTCATGCGAACCAAGAATGTTTGTTAAACAAAAAGTTGGAATTGATTTCTAAATGCAGGCACAAAAATAAGTTTCTCCTAAAAAACTATTAAAATAAGTGAGCTCAAAAAATAATTTTATTAAATCCCCCCTTGAAAAATATTTAAAAAGCAGAAGTAAATAGCTCTAAAGAATACTTTTTAAAATTGTGTATATTATTCCACAAATGTATGAAAATTTACAGTAGCTAAGACTAGTTACATCAAACAAGAGAAACAAAAGACTCTTATAACTTCCTGTAATTTAATTTTTAGTATAAGTTGAAGTTTTATTAATTTGAAAAGTCATTTCTGATGAGTCTTAATTAATGAAACACAGTGTAAAATTTTTGTAAGTGATTTTTATTTATTTTTTTTACTTTTTTTATTTGGGTTGGTTCTTCTAATGGTGTCTTTTCTTTTCCAAATTTTGTTTGACTTGCTATAACTACCATGCTTGAACCTCTGGTGCTATGGAATTTTCTCTCATTGTTTCTTCCTGACATAAAATATATATATTTGTATATATATTTTGCTGTTTAAAGATTGTTACAATAACAAAATGTATAAATAAATATTTAAAGAAAATAAAGTGTTTAAAAAAATAGTAAAAAGACCTTTGTTCTCCAGAAAGTTGCTCTTGTAGAAAATATAAAAGTAATGTATGCAATTTGAAATAGCAACTGCACATAAGAACAATCAGAAGCTGAGCTAAAAACAAAAATCAAGACTGTAAAACCGAGTGATTAGGATTGTCTGTAAAATGATACACAAAACATCTGAGTAAGAAATTGAAATCAGCTAAGAGGATTAATTGTACTAGAGCCAAGCTATTCAGTGTGATAAACACTAAAACCGAAAACAAAACAAAAACATTGATAGATGAATAAAACCTGCTTGGTTAATTTGATCAAAAATAATATCAAAAATAGTGCGTTCTTAGGAAGAAAGGAAGCAATAAAGAACAATAAGAAAGCAATAAAGAACAAAAAGAATGGTGGTTTAGTGAAAAGATGCTTAGCAAAAGCACTTAAAAGAATATCACCATAATCGGTTGAAATTTGGACGATTTTAAATTGAGTTTTCTCAAAAACCACTTAATCAATTGTTATGATTTTTTTTTATAATGATGCTAACATAGTTAGTTTTCTTGTGTGTGAGTGTAGTTTTGTTTACTCCTTATTAGTTTTTGCAATGTTGAGTAAAGAGCCAGAAAATCAAAAAAAAAAACATTTAAAATTGTACATAGAAAATCCATCGTTCTCATATTCTATGATTTCAAAAGCATGTAAAGTTCCAAAATCAGCTGTTGGAGTTATTATAAAATGTTATTAGGAAAACAAAACTGTAAAATAAAATTGGGAAGTTGTAGAAAATCAAGATTTATTTCCAAAAAGAAGGCAAAATAAATAGCTGATTCAATTCATCAAAATCCGTCTAAGTCACAACAAGATTTAGCTACGAAGTTTAAATGCAATACAGCTTTCGCTTAAAGAGTATTCAAAAAAGAAAATCTGAAAGAATATTACAAGAAAAAAAAATTCAAAAAAAGTTGTTTGATGGAGAAATTAAGGCAATTGAATGAGCTAAAGATTTTTCTTAAATTAATTACAAAAAAAATTATGCATTTTAGAAAACGATGAGACCTACTGTAAAAAAGATCACTCAATGCTTTCAGGTAATCAATACTATTATCAGTTGAAACGGTATAAAGCTTCTGGCAAATTTACATACATTTGAGTAAGAAAATCACTTTTGAGTTCCTTGAGTGGCAGGCAATTTGCAGTTGAGATTTTAAAAGCTCTCCTTTCATAACAAATCAATCTTTGACACCAGATCTCTATGTGAGGGAATGCTTGGAAAAACGACTTCTTTCTCTGCAATAAATAAGCAATAATAAACAACTTTTTCCTCTAACTAAAAAGTACAAATAATCAACCTTATTTGGCCAGATCTGGCATCGATCCACTATTCCAAAAAAGTAATTTAGTGGTATGAGAAAAAAAGAGTCAATTTTGTTCCAAAGGATGTTTATCCACCAAACTTTCCTGAGCAGCGAGTTATCGAATCTTACTGGGCAATTGTGAAGAGAATATTGAGGAAAAGGTGCTAATGTTAAAATAGTGTTAAAAATTTCCAAGATTTATGGTTTGATGTTACAAAAAAAGTGGCACAAAGTAAAATTGTTGAGATAATGGAAGGTACTTTACAAAAAATTAAATTATTTGCACCTTATAAAGTCAAGGCTATATTTATTTTTATAGAAATAAAACTAATTATGTAAGCATCATTATAAAATGAAAATCATTACAATTGGTTGTCTTTAAGAAAACTTAATTTAAAATTGTCCTAATTTCACAAAAAATAGGTGAATTAAACATAAGTATATGCCTAAACCAAGCATGTGACCATTTATGTCTTTGCAAATTTAAGGTTAATGGCTATTAATACTGAGATCTGAAGATAAAACACATTTAAATTAGTTTCTTTATGAGCAGGTAAGTATGGTGAATTTTGCAAAAGGCAAGATATAACGATATGAAAGTTATTTTGAAGAATATTTAAATGAAAATTTATAAAAGGTAGATTCAGATAATTTGGTTGTAATAATGGTTTTTTATTTATTATTCAGGTTATTTGTTTTTTAAATAATAGAGAACTTGGCTTAATCATAAATTGTACTCAAAGTAATAAGCTGTTTATTAGCAGAAATAAAACAACTGTATAAAGTTGCAAAGTATATAAGTAAATAAAAGGTATTTTTAAATAACTTTTTATGTAACGAAAAGCACTAACAGAGATATCTTCCATCCACAAAAGGAAACGTTAATACTGTGGTATTTACCAAGGAAGCTCATACAAAACTCTGTGAGTCGACTTAAATAGATTTAATATCTATCATCCATAGTAGAAAAGAAATTAACACAGGTTTACACCGAATTAAGTCTAATATTTGAAAATAAGATGTAAGTCAACAAAAATAGACATCTTAATGCGAATTATTAGACATCTATTAATTTGACACCACGCTTTTACGTGAAGGAGCAGATTCTTGTTCAAATATGTAAAACGCTTGCACTATTCAGGATTTAACGAGTTTTTTTTTAAGTTTTTGGAGAAAGAAATAGAACAAAATCTTGACTGTTTTTGGAAACTTTGTATTTATGTTAGTTGGAACTCTTTTGGGATTTAAACATAACCATCTATCATTCTGTCAATATATTTTTTGGTTCAAGTTTTTTTTTTCTAAGAAAATCTGGAGTATGCATAAAGGTTTGAAATGCTTTACCTTGTTAAATGTCTTTTTGCTAAGATTAATCTTTGATCTCTAGTTTTTACCACCATAACTTGATCTCTGTGCATTATATAAGACTTATAGTGGGTTTCTGGATGAAAAATGCAACAGAGTTTACATTTCTAATTTTAAAAGATGTTTTGTGTATGCAAATGTATAATTTATTGATAGAGGTGCAAGCAAGATCATTGCAGCATTAGCTCAGTAAGCTCCATATATATACATATATATATTTATATATATATATATATAAATATATGTGTATATATATATGTATATATATATATATATATGTATATATATATATATATATATATATATATATATATATATATATATATATATATATATATATATATATATATATATATATATATATATATACACATATATACACAAAAACAAACATATTAGTATATATGTACACATTTAAATAAGAAAATGTCATCACCAAGACTTGTCACAGATATATAATTTACACAAATATACAAAAAATCCTGATACTTTCTTCAGTAAAACTAAAAGTCATTCTACTTTCAGTTAATTGTTTTTTGTTTTGTTATTTGAAGGGCAAAAATGTTTGAATTACTTCATTTGCAAAATTTGCAATTTCAATATGGTGATAAAGAGTTAGATAAAGCAGTACAATTTCTTCATCATTTTGGTAATATTTTTATTTTTCGTTTTCTTTTCTAAGTTTTTAGAAAATTATTATAACAAAAGATGCATTGAAATCTGTTTAGTTCCCTGATACTTTACCAATTTTATATGAGGAAAAATGGGTGTTTTTATAATTATATATACACCATTTGCAAAATGCATATACAGTATTCATTTATAACAGATGTTTAGAGTAAAAGCAAAACTTGTTGAACAGTTTTCGAATAAATTGATTTTTTTAGAAAAAGATTTTTATATGTTTTTTCATACTAATTTATTAAAAAAAATTGGCTCTACTAGAATATATAAATTTTATTTTAAATTATATTTAGTTGATAAGTTGAAAGATTTTTAAAGTTGAAAAAAAAAATTCAATTACACAATGTTTAATTGAATTGGTGAAAAGAAGTACAGTACTAGTCCATTTTTTGTTATTTGCACTTTTTTTCATAATTTCATTTAACTTATGTCGATCTCTCTATGCACTACAAAAGTAATACCATCTTTCATTACTTTTTGTCCTGATGTAGATGTAAACTAGTTGAAGAAAAATACTAAAACATTCACATAGGTATGGAATTACCATCTGGGTCCAAAAAATTTCCTCTGAAAATTTTTGTACTAGGTCATAGGTATACGCATGGAGATGATTTTCACAAACTTTAAAAAATATTTTGCGACGTCCGAGAAAGTTATGGTCGTTTTAACGTTTTGGTCAAAATCCTAAAATACAGAAAATATTTATTTCCTTTATTTTCAAAACAAAGGTTCCAAATTGATAAAACTTTGAAGTAAAATAGTTTTCTTGGTTTCCATTTAAGAGAAAAGCAATACTAATAGAAATTTATGGTTTTATGAAGAAAAAAAAGTCAACTTTTGTGTTTTTTAATGTTCATAATTTTGCATATGTTATTTCTGTGAAAATCTTTGCAGTAGCGCATAAATATTTGTTGTCCAAATCTATTGTCACAATGTATAGTTATATTAAGTTGAATGTTAAAGTGTTCCGTGACATCATGTGGTTTGTAATTAAAGTGTGTTTATATTTGATAATTGTTGTTAATATGTTTGTACGGTTTTGTGTGTAATTGCTAATGTGTTTATATGGTTAATGTGAAATTGTAAATATGTTTATGTGGGTTGTAATTGTCATTTTAAGGTATGTGATTTAATATGAATTGTGATTATAATTTTGTAAGAGACAAGTTCTCATTGAGTAAAGAAAAGAGATTACCTTAATTCAATGTTGTGTTTTTGCAAGAAAACTAGACAATGCCTAAAAGACTTCGCACACTGAAAAGTGTGCTAAATTATGTCTGGTTTACTTTCAAAAAGGATCAGATATGGTGCCAGCTAAAAGAGACTCAATACTTCTAAGAATTGATTTACTTCATTGAGTACTATTATCTCTATTAAGAGCATTTAACTTCTGCTATATGTATTAATTCTTCTTAAGATTGAAAAAGGGGAGAAAACAAATAAGGATCTACCTGACCCTTTTGATTTTTCCAAAGTTATTCTTACGACTCAACAAGATCAAATCCTTTTGTTGCCTTATTTGTGAAGTTACCCGTTTTAATCCAATTGGAATGAATCAAGGATCAGCTAAGGCAGTTCCTTTCCAAGTAGAAAGACCTCCAGTAGCAGCCAAAGATTTTTTACCTCCTTGTGGGGCAGTTAAAGTGTTTCAGCGCTGTTAGCAGCCAGTTGGTCGTAGAATAACACATCGAAACCCTTGTACAGTTCGAGATGCAAGGTAAAATCTTCAGACAGTTGTTGGCCAAGCTCCCCATGTAGCAGAAATTGTTACTTCTGATGTGATCAAAATGAAATGTGCAGCCTCTGGAGATGGAGGGTCAATTGCTATTTTAGCAACAAGAGGGGGGAGGGATTTAACAGTCACAAAAAGTGTAAATTCTCAAAAATCAAGAGCGTTTTCATTTGAATCCTGCGTCTGCTGAGGAAATAAGTAGATTACAATCTACTTTAGGTCACTCTTTGAAACAAACTCACAAAGCAGCTACTTTTTTCAGAACTTAGAGTGGTCGCAAATCAGATGAATCAGGTTTGGTCGGAAAATTAAGTCAACGAGACAAAACACTTGATTTTTTCTACAGTTCTACAATAATGGACTTTGATGTTTCCAATGGTGTTGAACAAAGTGGAAAAGCTCAGCACTCAGTTATTTTTTGTAATAACATTTTTGGTTTGGTTGAGTACATCCTTGACCATCGAGGCCTTCCACCAGATGATTATATGATTAAAGTAGGCATTGATAGAGGTGGTGGGTTTCTCAAGGTTTGTATGAATATATTGGATAGCCAAAAAGAACAAACAAAGCATAAGTTTTCTTATTCAAAAGGTGCATCCTCTCAAGCCTTTTGTGACTCAGTAGTGAAGAAACTCATGATCTTGGAAATTGTTGAGTCTGTGAAAGAATCTTTTGAGAACTTGAAGCAAACACTAGAGTTGCTTTGTCTTGAAAGTATTGCTTTTACTGCAGCTGTGGACATGGAACTTGCAAATGCTTTTCTTGGATTAGGCTTAGCTGCATCTGCATATCCCTGCCCTTGGTGTGAAACTTCAAAGAAAGATTTCTAAAACCAAAAAAATGACAGGGCAGTTAAGGGCACTTGGAAGGATTAGATCCAAATCCATTAATTATCAGAAAGATCTCAGAGTTCATTCAAAAAAATCAAAGCTCTCGGCAACAAGCTACAAAAGTTGCATGAACTTTTCACTGCCTGATCTATCAGATGAAACAAAAATTCTTGATATTTTGCCAATCATCGAATTGCATATGGTTTTAGGAATTACCAATAGGCTATTTGATCATTTGATAACTATCCTTAGCAAAACCAATTCTTGTTCTTTGCAAGCTACTGACTGGTCAAACAAACTAAGCATCAACAGGTCACCAATCCATGGAGGAAAATTCAACGGAAACCAATGTAGGCATCTCCTAAACAATGAAGAACTGCTTACTAATGCCAAAATTGGAAATGATGGAGAAAAACTTATTTCTGCATTTAAAACATTTAATGCAGTCAGACAGACATGCTTTGGGAATGTCCTAATTTCCTCTTATAGAGGTTCTATACTTTCTTTTGAAAGAGCATACAAAGCCCTTGGAATTTCAATTACACCTAAAGTTCATGCTGTCATCAATTACATACCTGAGTTTATTGACAATCAGGCTGAAAAGCCTAATATTACTCAGCAAAGACTTCCTCCAACTGTATGAAAAAGTTTTTCAAGAGGTCTTGGGTTTTGGAGTGAGCAAGCATTCCAATCAGTTCATTCAGATTTCAGGAGGCTACGGGAAACAGGTGCTTATAAACAAAATTTGGGTCATACAAAATTCAGTATAAAACTAAAGAATTGTGTAATTGCGTATTGCTCAAGACATCTCTAAAAGTTGTCAAACTAGTCAAAGTTTGTAACTTCGTTGAAACTGAAAAATCCTGTAAAGAAGATTATAACTAGTTTCCAAATTTTGATGTAAAGAATATAGAAAAATCCTTTTTATTTAAAAATGTTATGTTTTATTCCATAGTATATTAATATAAAGAATACCTTTAAAAGTTTGTAAATAAATAATCTAATGTAAAAATAGAAAAAATAAAATTACAATGAACTTTTTTAGTATTTTTCTATTTAAAAATCACTGGGTTACAAATGTTTAAGATCATATTGTATATGGGTCTGATTTTTATGGTATTAATAAAAAAAAAATTTCAAACTTTAAATAGTCTAGAACATTTTTTGCAAAGTAAAGCAGCTGAAAAATATAGTTTTTTAAAAGGGTGGACATTGCAAAATATTTTTCAAAATTTTTAAATATCATGTCCATGGATATACCTAAGATCTTGTACACAAATTTTCTGTGGAAATTTTTTTTAACCTTTATGGTAATTCAAAGCCTATGTGCATTGATTATCTCAAAATGAAAATAATGAACTAGTACTGTTCTTCTTTTCACTAATTCAATTATGATTGTCTTTTTAAGTTAAATGTGTTAATTAACCATACAAATAAAGTTATACAATTAATAGAAATTAGGCAACTAAATAGATGATACAATTAATTACAAAGATGAGGGAGTGAAGTAAAAAGTTTTAGTCTCTACATTTTTTGATACAAAAAAACTCATTGCTAAATGTGTCTTTTTTGGCATGCAAAACACATCCAGCTTTGACATTTTAAACTTTCGCATGCAGTTAATTGGTTGCTCTCATTTGTTACATTTTTGTTCCAATGTTTTGGACACATTTTTTTTCATTATTTTTTTTTCTTCCAATATTTGTTGTTTTTTTTTCCAATAACTGGTTTTAAGCTTTGCAAAATAACCAATGACTGGTTATTTTGCAAAGCTTAAAACCAGTTTTCCTTTCTTTTTTTTAAAGTCCACTTTTTTTAAAGTACTATGTTCTTCCGCCTGTTTTAGTATGTTTAGCATCTCAGGTAAATGGAGACCTTCTCTATCATAGATCTGCTAACTTCAGCATTTTTTTGCTTTGTAGTGTTGACAGGATCGACTCTTAAATATTTCTTTAATATACTTTCTAGAACAAATCTATTTTCTTGAAGCGCAGTTCAAATTAGATCAACATTTAGTTTTGGATTTATTACAATTACTGATTGTGACTTATTGATTGAAACTTGTGAGCATTTAGAACAGAAGTGTGAACAACTGTGAACAGTTCTGTTTACAATTTAGGTTTGTCAACTTTTTTTATATTTAACGGAAAGAAACCCATTTGATTTGAATAAAGCTGAACAAAAGCATTTTTAGATAAATTACTGCATAGTAAGTTGAGGTAATATTCGTCTTATATTTTTTTATCAGACTTGTCTAACATGGCAATACACACCAACATCTAAGGGCTATCTAAATGAGCCAGTATTTATATGAACATATAAAATTCCATTCATAAATGATGCTTTACTTAATGATAATGACAAGTCTCCAGATTTCATTTTTGAAATTGCAATTGAAGTTGCTCATCAGTGTTTACTATTTTTTTTTTCATTGATTTTATTTTTTTGTTGCTTCTTTGTTTTCCATTGACTTGAAAAATATTTAATATTTCCTGATTGACTGAGATAAAGTGATATTTGTTTTTTAAGTTGCCTAGGTTACTCATATTTACATAAGAAGCTGATGCATAACTAAATTTTAATAAATAAATAATAACTTAATAAATAAGTGTGAAATAGTAAAACACAACTGTATAAAATAAATAAATAGCGTGCTCCATTAAACAGGAAACCTATTTATTTCAGATTTTTCTTTATAATCTTTGTATGGAACAAGCAAATTCAATTCTGAAATAAGGATCATTTTCAGCAAACCTTTTACTACAAAATTGCATATGAAGTTTAGTGCTGAACGATTTCTATAACTAGGAGGACAGATAATGAATAATGTTTAAAATGATACACAGTAACTTTTTTTAAAACACATGTTAAAATTTTTAAATTAAAAACCAAAAATTTTTGATAAAGCAAAAAATTTTATGCAATATTGTAAAAAAAATTCAAAATTTTTTCTTTAAAAGATAGTTCATTAAGATTAAAAATACAAAAGTTTTCAATTTTTCCTATTGCTTCATTATACCAGTTTTTCCTATTGCTTCATTATTCCAGTTTTTACTATTGCTTCATTATACCAGTTTTTACTATTGCTTCATTATACCAGTTTTTACTATTGCTTCATTATACCAGTTTTTACTATTGCTTCATTATACCAGTTTTTACTCAAAATAAAAAGTGATTAAATTTTAAAGATTGTATGAGAAAAAATTTCTAATTATTTTTTATAAATAATTTACTATAAAAATATCAGCAACAATAAACACACCCTAATTACACACCACATTAACTTTTTTAAAGTTTAAAATAATTTTAAAAATATTTTAGGTAGCATCTTACACTTTAATGTTCCTACACTTAATGATGTTTACTTTTTCAATCCACAATGGTTGAGTGATATTCTTGTTTTCATGATGAAAATTATTCCATCTGAAGCAAATGGTTAGATTTTTTTATTTAATACCACTTATTTGATTTTTTTTAATTAATGAGAAAATTTTTTTTAAATAATTAAAATGTTTGTAAGTTTTTTAAATTAAAATAATTGAAATACAGCAATAGATTAACTAAATAGTAAAAAACAGCCAAGAATTGTGTTTATGAACTACTGCTTTTAAAAAACAGCCAAGAATTGTGCTTATCAACTATTACTTTTAAAAAACAGCCAGGAGTTACGTTTTTCAACTATTACTTTGTGAGATTAAAAATGCAGTATTTCTTTATTCCTGCTTTTAGAAAGTTAAATTTGAAATATAAATTTTTTTTTTAATTGAATTTTTTTTTTTAATTTAAAAACTCAAACTAACTTTCTTTAACACTTAAGCTAATGACTTGTTTTTGTATGATTTTTTTTAATATCAACATTTAGGCTTTGTAAAAATAACTGATATCAAGCGAAGTTTGGTTGAGGAAAGATTTCCAATTTCAAAAGCCATAGAGCTTTTGAATTCTTTTGATATTGCTGTAATGTTATCCAAGAACGAATTGTTTGTTCCATCACTTTTGCCAGTAAATGAAAAAACCACTTGTAAAAACAACCTTCAAAATGAAGTTTATCGACGTCAATATTTAATGTCATTTGTTCCTTCCGGATTCTGGTCTATGTTGATTAAAAGGTTTTTTTTGTAATAATCTTTCATAAAAATTATTTAATTATCTATAATTTTGTATAGAAAACGATTATTATTATTATAAATCGTGCTGAATAATGAATTATTATAATAAGTATTTATTGCTAAACTAGATACAGGCTTCGCTTAAGTAATTTTAAAAGATTTTTTGAAACGATATACTGAAAATTAGTTTTTAGTACAAATTAAATATTACTATAAATATATATATATATATATATATATATATATATATATATATATATATATATATATATATATATATATATATATATATATATATATATATATATATAATATATATATATATATATATATATATATGTACAAATATATTTATATATATATATATATATATATATATATATCTATATATATATATATATGTACAAATATATTTATATATATATATATATATATATATATATATAAATATATATATATATATATATATATATATATATATGTATGTATATATATATACAGACATATATATACATTTGCTTCAAATTTTGACCACCCACAGCTTTTATGAAAAAAACACAATCCTGAAAATTTTAGCTTGATTGACCAAACCATAATTAACAAGTTATAATTGAATCGAGATTGTCCAAAATCAGAAAAATTTGAGTATTTGGAGCTTACAGTAGATTTTTTTGATTTTTTAAAGGTCATAACATTTAAAAAAAATAGATGATCACCTGGAAGTTTTTACAGTAATAGTTTTTCATCTAAATCTATTTTTGACTGATTTTAAAAAATGTTTGAGTTCTTGTACCTAAAGTTGCTAAATAATGCAATATTAGAAAAAATTTTGGAAACTTTAATGTGCTACAGTTCAATACCAACAGACAACCTGTGCCATTTTTTTGTTACTTTTGTGTACTTAGAGCCTTTTGTGGAAAAAATTAAATTTATGTTTTTAAAGTTGTTTTAGCACTTGCAGCAGTCTGCTAAAATATCACTTTTTTTAAAAAGTACGATAAACTACATTCACTTTGTAGGCATAGAAAGTAGCGTAGACAGTTAAAATAAATTGTGAAACTTTTTACTAGCAAGGTTCTAAATATAGACAATCACCAAAAAAAAATTTAAGACCTATATTCTTATGCATGATTGTAGCCCTATTACTTGATCTAGTTGTATATTTTTAATTTTTCCCTGAATAAATATAATCAGTTTTCCCTAAAATAACATTATCAGTGTCTTAACTTAATTTATTTGATATGATTTTATAATATGTATTTGTTTATTTTTGCATTTTTAATTAATGCATATAATATATTTATAATCAGGTTGGACAGGAATGGCGTGTGATTGAACGCTATTGCTGACCACGCAAAATGATTTTATTTTTTACAACTTGACCACGACGTTTAGATGTTTAGATGATTTTTTAACATTCTAGAAATGCACTGAAAAAAGAAATGCTAGCTAAGCTTAAACTAGAAATTAAAAAAAAATAATAATGAAAAAAGAAAACAATTCCTTACCAAAAAAAAAAAATATAAGCACTAAAATAAAACTAAAAAATCAAAGCAAAAATTACTTTTTGTTATCTTTTTAAGCAAGTTTAAAATAAATTACTTTAAAACTTATCTTTTAAAATGTTTTCTTAACGTTACGCAAAACACATTTGCAAATTACTTCTAATGATTGTTTCATGAATAAACAATTTTTATTTAAGTTGTTAAATTAAAAGTCTTATATATATACATATATATATACATATATATATAATATATATATATATATATATATATATACATATATATATATATATATATATATATATATATATATATATATATATATATATATATATATATATATATATATATATATATATATATATATATATATATATATATATATATATATATATATATATGTGTGTGTGTGTATATATATATATATATATATATATATATATATATATATATATATATATATATATATATATATATATATATATATATAAATATATATATATGTATATTTTTATATTGTATAAACATTTATTTTTTCCAAAAAGTTGCAACAAAAAAAAATTGTTTATAAAAATAAGGTAATTTTATTTAAAATTTTATTTAAGTAATTTTTAATCATTTCATGCTTTGATAAATTAGTCAATTTGAAAAAAAAAAAAAGTTTTTAACAACTCTTTGTAAAATTAGAAACAAAAACAAATAAAAGCAATTAAATCATTTAACAGAAAATTATCCTTCAAACGATTTTTAGAAAGACATGGAAAAATAGTTTCAAAAATTTAAATTTATTATAAAAAAAGCATGCCTATACAAAAAAAATTTAAATATAACATTATTTGTTAATTTACACAAAATGTGTTTATTTTTAACAATCACTATAACTAATTTTTATTTTATTTAAAGCCCGGAAAATAAAAACTTTAAAAAAGATCAACGATTACAAGTTATTGTTAACGTAACAAATTTTTTTATAGCATTTAAATTGTTAAAACATAAAACCATCATGGTCAAATTGTAAAGGAAAAAAATTATAGGCGTGGTCATTTATAGCAGTGATTGTGACCCTGTATAATGATAAAATTTTCACATGGTTATAAATTTCGAGTGTAAAATATTTCAATTGCTTCAAGAATTTGTATTAAAATCTAAATCTGCACAGTATTTTCTGGATTTTATTATTTTAGTTTTTAATATTGCAAGAACCAAAAACTAAAAAGTTTTGTGTATGCAGAAATAGTTATATGTAGAAATATTTGTTGCATTTTAGACAGTTTTAAACACATTTGTACTTGAGATTTTATTTTTACTGATTTTATTAATGGAAAAATATAAAAAAGATTTTTTTTAGATTATAATGGTAAATGTTTAACCCTCAATTTTAATATTTTTAGATTAGTAAAAAATGTCAGAGAAATCTTGTGTGGGAAGAGTTTTGAATGAAGATTGTGATAAAATGTCATGTTGTAGAATGGAAGGCAGAATAAGACTAAAAGATACTGATATTGAAGTTTTAGTTCAAAGGATAGGATACACTTTCGAACCAAATGAGGATGTTTGTTTTCACCATGAAAAAGCCTATATTTCTAGATATGAAGCACTTCAAAAATACTGTTGTGATCCATTTAAAGTCCACAAGAAAAAAAGTCAACATTTCAATAGCAAATCAACTTAAGATCAAACCTGGTCAAAAAGTTTGTATTAACTGTATGAATGATTTCAAACTTGAAAAAATTACAGAAGTTAGTCAAGATGAAGCTACTGAAGAAGATTTTAGTTGTTAAGACCTTGGTAAGACAGTTTTTAACAAAAGTGTCTTTATTGGAAATACCTCCACTCAAAAATGTAGGTAAGAGCAACAAATTAGAATATGGAAAGCAAAAAGCTAAAAAAATCGCAACAAGTTCGACTAATCAAGTAGCGTCAGCATTTGATATAGACCCAAAAGATTTAGTATCGGAAAAAGAGCAAAAATTTATAAACTGTAATGATTTAACTGTTAGAATGCAATAAAAAATAAAATGAAAATAAGTTTGAGGGAAGAAAAAGTTTAAGTACTAACACTAACTCCTGATAGTTAGTCAATTAAAAAAACTTGCAAAACATTTTCAGTTTCAGAACATCTTGTTAAAAAAGCTTGAATGTTGAAAAATGAAAAAGGAATATTTGCTAAACCTGAGGCTTAAATAGGACAGCCTTTAGAAGATGTTGTTAAACAAAAAGTCATTGAAATTTATGAATCCGAAGAGTTCATAAGACAATGTTCAGGAAAAAAAGACTTCTTTACTGTGCATATAAATAATATAACAGTTAATAAACAAAAACGTTTAATATTAGTTCTATTAAAGGAACTTTATCTTGAGTTTAAGAAGTTATACTCTAAACACAAAGTTGGATTCAGCAAGATCTGTTAACTAAGACTAAAGTGGTGCATCACAATTGACAGTAATGGAAGTCACTCAGTTTGCGAATGTTCTTATCATCAAAATGCTAAGTTGATGTGCGCTGCTTTACCTAAGGGCCATTTAATATATTATAAAAATATCAAATCTTAGTAATTATGAAAGTGTTTGTTTGTAATATAGATAGTCGAAGCTGCATGTTTCATCTATGTTCCAACTGCCCCTGTAAAGTAAATTTGAAGACTTACTTGTTAAATGTGTTTGAAAATAATGATTTTGATTTTGACGATCAAATCACATGCAAATAATGGGTGTCAACTGACCGAACTGTACTTGTCACAGTCCAAACAAGCATTATTGAGTTTATTGAATCTAAGAAAAACTTTGTGTGACCGTTGTTACTACCACTTTATCAAAGAAGCACAATCCTCCTACTTATCTGAGGCAAAAAGAACATTAGATCAACACACTTGTCTTATTCTTATGGATTTTGCAGAGAATTATAGTTTTCTTGTGCAAGATGCTGTACAAGGGTTTTACTGGCAAGCCAATCAAGCTACCTTACATCCATTTGCTGTTTACTACAAAGACGAAAAATATCAACTCAAATGTGAATGCTATTGTACAATTTCTGACCATCTTTGCAATAGCTAAACAAAAGTTCATTGTTTTCTCACAGAGTTGCTCCCTATGGTCAAAATCAAACTACCCACCATCAATAAAGTAAAATACTTCAGTGATGGTGCTGTGTCACAGTAAAAAAATTATAAATGTCTGTTAAACTTAATATACCATCTTGAAGATCATAATATAAATGCTGAGCATCACTTCTTTGCTACATCTGAACTGTTTACATGGGTGAAAAAACCGTTAAAGGTGTTAACATATTTTACATTTCAAGTGATGATATCAATAACCATGAAACTTATTTTAACCTAAAGAAAAAATTTGAAGAGATTAGCACAGCCTCAGGCACAAGAAGCTATAACAGTTTTGTACCAGGTGGAGAGAAATTATTTTTATGGAGAATATCTAGCGATACTGTCTATGATGCCCATTTGCTAAATAATATTAACTTGGCAAAAAATAGATCATTCGAACTTTCAACCTGGTAAATACATTGCATGCTTTTACGATGATGAATGATTTTTAGGGCTTGTGCTTGAGATCTGTAATGAAAACCAAGATGTTAATGTAAAATTGATGCATTGAAACAAATTAAATTTAAAATGAACTAATGATGCACGATCAAGTCAGTGTTGGGTTCCATTTGACCAGAGCCGTACTTTCTCAAATGCAACAAGTGCAATTGCACTGGGCCCCCGATATTTAAGGGGCCCCATATATTAAAAAGACGTTTTTCTAATATGAAACTTATTTATAAGAAACTAGCACTAGAAGCCAAATCTTATTTTTATTAGAAACTTATTTTATTAAGAAGAATATTTACTAATTATGCATGCGTAATCAAATGAAACTTCATTCAAATGAAAATGAAATTCCGCTCAAAATTTCCCTTTTAAAGTTTTAATCTAAAAATCAATCAAATGGAAACAAAAAAAATTTGATTAATTTGATAACGATTTAATTTGAAAAATTATATTTTTCAAATATACTTTAAATATACCTAAAAGTTCTGTTTTTTTATTGTTTCAAATTGTTAGTTTTTATTTATATTTTAAACAGTTTTGTTAACATTTTTAAACTCACTTATCGTTTAATTTAAATTTTCATACAACATTTAATTACCTCAAATGTCAAAAAGATGTTATGAAAGCAGCGCACATAAAAGAGTGAAACAGATCCGGAAAGTAGCAGAATTAAATAGCCTTACAGGATCATTAGATAATTTTTTTAAACGAGGCAAAAGTCAGTCAGTTTCGAACACTGTTTTAATTGAAATATGCAATTTAAATGGTAAATTTCAATTTAAAAAAACGATAATGTTGAAAAAAATATGAATATTCCACAACTTTAAAACATCGATAACCAGAACAAGAATGTAGATGGTGAATCAGGATCAAATAGCATCAATACTTAGGATATTATATCTAACAAGACTTCAGAAATTAGTGATAATTTACGAACGGAGAGTGGCACTTGCAATTATGCAATTGCAAAATGCAAATGCAAATGCAAAAATGCAATTATGGTATTACAATTATGGTATATACAATTATGGTATGGTATATACAATTATGGTATGGTATATACAATTATGGTATATACAATTATGGTATATGGCAATTATGCAAATGCAAAAATGCAATTATGGTATAATTTTTTTTTTTTTTTTTGTTGTTCACCTCCTCAAAGCCGATAAGGCCACTACAGATGAGGAGGCTACTTAATAGTGGTTATAACCCTCTCTCAACTCTATAACTCCGAAACACGAACCTTGAGGAACAAGGCCGCTGCGCAGAGAAACAAGTTGAGCGCGGTACTACCAGGGACGTGGTGGGGATCGAACTCGGAACCTCTCGCTAATGAAGCGAGTGCTTTACCACTACACCACTACCGCATTTTATTACCGCTCATTATTAGACCCTGCATAACAGCCTATTGAAATCAACAACAAACAACTGATGTTTTTGGTAGAGCAGTCACCAAAAAGTATTAAATATATCCATTATAAAAGAAATTCTCAAATAAGATATATCAGTGACACTTTTTTTACAGACAAATAAAAAATGGTGAAAAAGAATTAAGAAATTGGCTTTTATATTCTAACTCGACAGGAAAAAGTTTCTGCTTCTGTTGCCATTTGTTTTCACCAATAAAGATAAGCTTAACTTCAAGTGGATTTTCTGATTATGCCCATGCAAGAAAATGATTATCTGAACATGAATCTTTAAAGAAACATCTTGAATCAGCGTATAAATGGCAAATTCTAGAATTTAACATTAAACACAGAACAGGAATAGATCTTCTCAATGAAGATGTGTTCAGTTAAGAAAAACGCAGTTGGCAAATAATTTTAAAATGTATTCTAAAAGCGGTATTGTTTTTAAGTGAACAAAGTTTAGCATTTAGGGGCAGCAGCGAAAAACTATTTGAACCAAATAATGGTAATTTTTAGGAGTATTTTAATTACTTGCTGGTTTTGTTCCAGAACTCAAAATGCATTTAAAATCAATCACTGATACAGAAAAAAGAGTTACAGCATATTTTTCTGTGAAAAGTCAAATTGAAATTTATTTTATTTTATTTTTGTTATTCACCTCCTCAAGGCCATGAAGGCCACTACAGATGAGGAGGCTACTCAATAGTGGTTATAACCCTCTCTCAACTCTATAACTCTGAAATACGAACCTCGACGAACAAGGCCACTGCGCGGAGAAACAAGTTGAGCGCGGTACTACAAGGGACGTTGTAGGGATCGAACTCAGAACCTCTCGCTTCTGAAGCGAGCGCTTTACCACTACACCACTACTGCAATTATTTACAATAGCTTCTAGAGTTTTATATACAATAGTAATATTAAATCATCAAAATACTTTTCTGTAATGATAGATTCTACACCGGATTTTCGCAAAAAAGACCATCATTATTTGGTATGTTATAATAGCGGACCAAAAGTAAAGTGTTCAAGAAAGTTTTTTAAACTTTGTAAATATAATGTCATCAACAGGAGAAAGTTTAGCAAACGTTCGTATTGAGGAGTTAGAAATATTAGGAATCAAAATTCCTGATTGCCGAGGTCATTTGTATGACGACGCAAGCAATATGGTAGGAGAATTTAAGGGAATAAAAAGTCGAATTTTAGAAGTCAAAAACAAAGTATGGTATACGCTGTGTGGTGGACATAACATCAATTTAGTTATAAATGATAGTGTTAAAAACATTATTAAAAGTCAGAATTATTTAACCACATTAAATAGTTTATATAAAAATATTTATACAAGATAATAATTTATAAAAGATATTTGCTGCATCAACAAAGCGATAGGCTATTCAAGTAAAATATTCAAAAATTAATCTGAAGGCGCAAAGCAATACTTGATGGGAATATTGCTTTAAAAGTATAAAAACCAAGAAATACCAGATAAAACAAATTAGTCTTGCACTAGATAAACTTAAAAATAGCCATCCAGATTGTAAAACTCATACTGCATTTTTAATAAAACAAATAAAATCTTATGAATTTGTTGTGTTCACAACAATTTGGTATCACTTGTTATCAAAACTTCACATTTTCAGCCAATTGGTTAGCGAAAAAATATTGCAATTAATATTGTATTACAACATACAAAGGCTATGCTATTATTTCTTGATGATTAAACAATTTTGAATAGATTATAAAAGAAGTACAAGAAGCATTGGTAGATATAGATTTTCTAGCACAGTTCACTGAACGGTCTTCTTATGATACTCAAATATTAGGTAGAAACAAAGATTGTCTTGATAAATCACAAGAACCTAGTTTAGTCAAAATGGAGAGAACATAATCTCAAGAGATTAGCAGACTATTGTTATTATACAGACCATAAAAATAAAGGAAATGAGAAATATTACGATATTGATATACCGAATGAAGAAATTGAACCAATAGATGATGATTGATCCAATTGAATGCTGTGATATTGATATACCTGATCTCGTTTCTGAAATTGATGATGAGTGTAACCATCTAACTCAAACCGCTAAAGATAAGTTTAAAGAATCTTATTTTAATAAACTAATCGATAAAGTAAAAGATTCATTGCAAGAACAATTTGAATCGTATGATTTTTTAAATCAAATTTTTGGTTTTCTTTCAATAATAAAAAGCTAAAATCTATGAATACAAATGAACTCAATGCTAATCTGCTCAAACACTTAGAAAATGATGTTTAAGATAAGGAATTCAAAAAAGAATCATCTATTTTAAGATATATTTTAGAAGATAATTATACTATTATAAAGAATTTGGAACTCAATTTAGAAAGGAATTTGGAAGAATTATATCCAAATGTATGTATCATATATTGAATAATTTTAACAATACCCATTACCGTTGCTTATTGTGAACGATCATTTTTAAAACATATTAAAACTAATTCAAAATTAATTGCAAATTGTCTGCGTACTACAATGTCACAAGAAAGACTTTTAGGATTTACAATACTGTCAATAAAAAATACAACCGCAAAAGGGCTAGGAAAATTGATTAATAATTTCTTTGTATAACTTCTTTTTTAGAAACAAAACCCAATAAAAATGAATTCAATAAAGTTGAAAAAAAGTTACAGCACGGCTCTGCATTTGACAAAGTAATATGTTAAATAAGTGCTCAATCCATTAAGAGTAGAAGTGCTCGTGGCTACAAACTTGCTAATAATGATTATGACAGTATTATGATTTACATAAATCAGAGATAAAGAAATTAGTGTACTTGTGTTTCATGTGTATATACATTTCTTGTTTCAACATTCCGATTTTTTTTTTTTTTTTTTATGAAATATAATATAAATTGTGCTATTAGGTATCCTTTTAAACTAAAAAAACATTGCACTCAAAATGCTAAAATTATGTCATAAGATAGAGTATAGATCTTTAATTTTTTTTGGTGATTGTCTTTATATAGAACCTCGCCAGTAAAAAGTTTCATAATTTATTTCAACTGTTTATGCTATTTTCTATGCCTGCAAAGTTTATGTAATTTGTTATATTTTTCAAAAGAAGTGATGTTTTAATAGGCTGCTGCAAGTGTTAAACTAACTTTTAACACATAGTTTTAATCTTTTACATAAGTGTTGCTCTAAGTACACAAAAGTAGAAAAAAATTGGTACTGCCTGTCTATAGGTATTGAGTTGCAGCACATAAAAGTTTCCAAAAAGTTTCCTATTATTGCATTTTATAGCAACTTTAAGGTACAATAACTCATCAATTCCTCAAAGCCAATCAGAAACATCTACAAAATTGGATTATTTGAGTTAAAAACTTTTAACATACAAAGTTTCAGGTGATCATCTTTTTTATTTACAAAGTTATGCTCTGTCAAAAATCAAAAAAATCTACTGTAAGCTCCAGGTACTTAAATTTTTATTATTTTTGTAAATATTAAATCAATCATAAATTTTGAACAGTTTGGTCAATCAAGCTAAAATTTTGAGGTTTGTCTTTTTTTTAATAAATACTATGGGTGGTCAAAATTTGAAGCAAATTTAAGGTGGTACCCTGGGGACCATTGAGTGAATTGATTTGGAATGATCCATAAATATATATATATATATATATATATATATATATATATATATATATATATATAAAATTATATATTTAGTTATATATATATATATATATATATATATATATATATATATATATATATATATATATATATATATATATATATATATATATAGAGAGAGAGAGAGAGAGAGAGAGAGAGAGAGAGAGAGAAAGAGAGAGAGAAAGAAAGAAAGAAAGAGGGAGGCCTTAGCGGGTGTATATAAGTGCAAGAGTGGAGAAAAGCTCTCTTATAATGAACAGAGCAAGTGATGTGAACTGCTCCTCTAAGCAGCTTTTCACAAGAATTTTCTGTTTTTACGCTAGCTATCTATTTATAAAAAATATTGCTTTTTAAATATTAAATTTGATTTTATATTCGATACAAACATATGCTTGTAATGTTAATGTTACAAGAATATATATCTAGCGAGAGTCATTTATCTTTCCATGATAAAATTATTTTGAAAAGCGTTTTGATTTGAGTTTTCATTTATTTATTAACAACTTTACTTATTTATAAAAAAAGTTGACAAACAAAGAATAGAACAAAGAGCTATAAACGTTTTTTCTGCTTATAAAAAATATTTTATATTTTCTAACTGTAATAAAATGCTAGAAGTTGCAACAATTGTTACAATAGTTAAGGATTTTACAGTTAAATGTTTACATAATAGTTACAATTTTTTTAACAGAACATTTAATTGTGCATTCTGTTTTTTAATTTTGCTCAAATATATATTATAACTTATATAATTCATTACATAACATAAAAGTTATTATTGAATAATTTAGTGCGTAATAAATTTATATTATATACATGAGATTAAGCAAAATAAAAAAAAAGCAGTTGTAACATTCAAAAAGAATATTTTGATTTTTCAAATAAATTTTTAAAAATATTTAATATTATAAACTGAATTTTAAATAATAGCTTTGATAGGAAAACATAGCCTTTTTAAAATTTTATTAATTTATTAATTAATTTTAGTGATTTATGTTTCCCCCTCCCCCTGCTTCTAACAAACATAGTTGCTAAGAATTTTCAAAGTGTTCTGGAGTGTTCTATTAAATTCCATAAGGATCTAAAATATTCCATATTATTCAAGAAGAGTTCAAAATATTCAGATCTGTTCAGATCTGAGCATTTTGTAAAATTATAGTACGTTCTGGAACCTACTAGAAAGTTCAGAAACTCATCAAAACATTCTAAAAGATTATAAATCATTTTGAAACCTATCAAAATAATCAGGCACTTTGCAAAACATTTTTTGAAAAAAAAAATTCTAAATTTTATAAAATTTTATCAAAGATACTAAAACTTTCTAATGATAATAGAAAGATAATAGAAATTAATGGAAAGGTCTGAAAAACTCTGAAAACTCTTTAATCTTAAAAAAATGTTATTAAAGGATCTTGAAGGACCCCAATCTGGAAAGTTTTAGACAGTTCTTATGGTGTATAGATGGACATGATATATAAGATTTACACATCAACTAGGTCAAAATTGGTGAAAAATTGACTGTTCATGAACCTAGTGAAGCAAAAAAAATCAACACAATCACAGCTTCATGCATTAAGAAATGTACAGAAAACGGCTTTTTGGTCATCCAATTGAGATTCATGGAAACACTCCTTCATCCTATCAAGAATGTCTTTTGAGACTCATTTAAGATTGCTCTCCTGGTGAATTCAGAAACTTATTCTTAACTATTGCTTATCAATTTGTGGATGATGCAAATACCATTTATGATATGGTTCCACCGAAACTTACTAAATGTTTTTAAAATGTCAATTAAAAGTAAATCTCCTAATCAATTTAGATAGGTAACAATAAAATATATGATTTTTTTATTGTGGAAAAATAATTTGGTACAAGAAAAAAATGCGTTAGAAAAATCTAATCTTTTGGTTTGTGGTTATTCAGCAAAAATTTGTTTTTATGGTGACACTTGGATATTAGTTTGCTGAATACATTTTTTTTTTTGGTTCGTTTTTTTTTACTGATTTTAAAAACATTTAGTTCGTTTTTAAAAACATTCAGTATGTTTTTAAAAACATTTAGTATGTTTTTAAAAACATACTGAATGTTTTTAAAAACGTACTGAATGTTTTTAAAAACGTACTGAATGTTTTTAAAAACGTACTGAATGTTTTTAAAAACGTACTGAATGTTTTTAAAAACGTACTGAATGTTTTTAAAAACGTACCAAATGTTTTTAAAAACATACTGAATGTTTTTTAAAACATACCGAATGTTTGTATTTTATTAAAAAAAAAACATTTTGAATGTTTTTATTTATATTTTTTTAACTGTAAAACATGCACGGAGTGTTGCTACATTGACTATCTTATAGCCTGCTGCTACAAGAGAGTGTTACTATATCAACTATCTTATGGCCTGCTGCTACAAAAGAATGTTGCTATATCGAATATCTTATAGCCTGCTGCTACATCAACTATCTTCCCAGCTAGCACACTTACGTTGGGCCAACATATGTAAATGCATTGCAAAATATCCGATGTTTTCTCCAATGCAAATGCAATGTGTTGATCCAATCTTAGTTTTATCTTATTAACTTTAATGAAAATCTTAATAACAATGTGATTAAAAATAGTTAACAAAATTTTATTGGTCCAACGTATGTAAAAAAATCGCAAAAGTTAGTTGTTTTTCCAATTTTAATTCAATGTTGATCTAATGTATAGGGATTAACGTTGAAAAATGTATATAGATCAACATTTACCAAATGTGTATAACCCCACATTGATCCAATGTATATATATTAATGTTGATTCAATGTTAATAACGCAACGTTAATCGATTGTGTATGGAATGCAAGGCGCAACATTGTTCTAACAATTTATCAACATATGTGTGCTAGCAGGGTTATAGCCTGCTACTACAAGGAAGTGCTACTACATGGACTGAAGGTTTGGTAGGGGCAGGCAGTTTATCAAATAATAAAAAAAAACTTAAAAATGCTACAAGAGAGTGCTGCTACATCAACTATCTTCTAGCCTTTTGCTACAAGAAAGTGTCGCTACATCGACTGATGGTTTGGTTGGTGCAGTATGTATGTATACATACACATACATACATACATATATACATGCATACATACATATAAATATATATATATGTGTGTGTGTGTGTGACAAAACTTACCCTTGTGTTAAATTGTTGTCATAAAAATATGTTCATGATCAATAACTTTAATGCCATCAAAGAGGACACCTTACAGTATTTTTAATATATATTTTTTTGTTATTATTTCTAAAATTTGTAACATCTGATGATCACTATTTGCTTGAAATTATTTGTGTTGTAGTTATATAGTTTTTAATATAAATTGCTCTACTTTAGTGTTGAGCACTCTTTTTCAATATGCATAGTTACTACAATATATATATATATATATATATATATATATATATATATATATAATATATATATATATATATATATATATATATATATATATATATATATATATATATATATATATATATATATATATATATATATATATATATATATATATATATATATATATATATATATATATGTATACATATATATATATATATTAGACTGCTTCATTTTGAGGTCATGAAAAGTACTATGGAGTCTTATTTGCTGTACTGACCCATATTTTATTAGTTAAATTTTTTTTATTTTGAATTTTGACCACTTTCAGGGGTTGCTCAAGTGCCTCAAAAATCATATTTTAGACTTTTTTACCCTTTTTTAAGCCCATTTTTTGTACGTTTGAGCAAGTGCTAAAACTCAAAAAAATTAAATTTTTTTTCTTCCAAGAGTTCTTCTAAGTTAGAGGAAAAAAATTAAAATGTATGGTAATTTTATTTTTTTCAAATATTTGTCTAAATTTAAATTCAAAAAAGCAAAGTTATGCAGATTTTTACCAAGTTTTGTGCTTTGCATTAGTATAAACAAATTTGCGTATTTGCTTAAACATGTTATGCAAATTACTTTTTAACAAAAACGATATTTAATTTTGATTTAAAAATGCGGGAAATTTATTTATTACTTTTATGATATACTTACTCTATTTACTACTGATTTATTCATTCAAGAAAATGAAAGAAAAAAGTTGACACATTTTCTGGTAGGGGAGTCCAGGTCATCCTTACCAAAAGACAAGTTTTCTATAGAGCAAGAGGTTTTGCAATACTTCTTGCATTTAAAGGAAAGCACCCAAAACAAAAAGAAATTAGAGTTATCCACTGCCCATTGACAAAAAACTTTGAAATCAGCTGCCATAATGAAAAACATATTTGTTGCACTCTTTCAAAGTTAATTGAACCTTGGATGTAGGGTGAATATCAGATTTTGCAATTAAAAAAAATTAGGTACCAGACTGTATATGTTTTTTTTTATTTATATATTATTACTTATTAGAGGAAAATAATAATATAACTAATGTCTGCTGTTAAAGATGTGTTGTAAAAATACAAAATATATGGTTTACATGTTTAATATAAAGATATAGAAGCTGATCCGAACCTGGAAACTGTTAAAAAATAAAGCAAGGCAAACTTTATCAGAGATTAAAAAAAGGAGGATGTTTTTAACTCAGATAAAAAGGATCTTTTGGATTGCACCTGAGCTCGATAGTCTGGTTGCAATCATTAAAGCTGATAGGAAACCAAATGATCAAGGCAAGATTGAAGATATTGCATTTTTATTGGACCAATTAGGAGATAGATAAACTAGAATAGGTAGAATCGACACAAGGTACCTTTACTCTGTAAACAGGAGTTTATCCAAGTTTAAAATGAAATGTCAGAGAGTGAATTCAGCTCAAATGTATCCGAGAAAGATGAAGATGATTTTTCATACCCATATCCAGAGTTAAAGAAAAAAGTCAAAAAAGCTAATACTGTTATACTTCCAAAAGATATTCTCAAGAGAACAGCTGATACTGCTGTTGGGGAAAAAGTAAGTCATTGGCAGCATGCTTCCATGGTTAATAGTATAATCGCTTAATCGGGTGGAAATATAGCTGATTTTAAATGTTCAACCTCTACAGCATTACGAGCAACAGATAGAGTCATTCATGGTGAATCAAAGAGGACCAAGTATGATTTGAGAAATTTCAGAAAAATGAATAAGAACATTTTAGTTCAATGCCATTTTGATGGAAAAGTATGTCTTGAATATACTGATGGGAAAAAATTGGAAAAAGATCAATTAGCAATATTAATAAATGGTAACAAAGAAATGCATCTGTTAGGAATTCCAACAATTTCTTCTGGAACTGTCAAAAATCAAAAAAATGCAATCAGAGATATCTTATATAGCTTTAACCTTACAGACAGTATACAATCTGTTACATTTGATACCATCAGAATCAACACTGGAAACAAAAATGGAGCTATATCTTTACTGGTAAATGAAGTCTTTCAGCAACCAGTTCTATCTATTGCATGCCGACATCATGTTAATGAGCTACACATAACACATTTGTGGATAAAATTATCAAAGTAGCATTACTTCTGGACCAGATAATCTGCTGTTTAAAACTTTAAAATCAGCATGATCTTGACACAGACAACCAGGTAGGGTTTTACATAATTAGCCACCATTTTGTGAAATGTTTTTTTTTGCTAATACTTTTTTCTTTTTCCAATTTTGAGTTCTTTGAATTTTTTTTTTACATTTTAAATATAAAGGTTTTGAGAAGATTGACTGTTCCAGAGAAAACATGGCTGGTAGTTAAGTTGGTAGGTACCAACTTAACAATTATCAAATATATATATATATATAAAGATGTAAATATATATATATATATATATATATATATATATATATATATATATATATATATATATATATATATATATATATATATATATATATATATATATATATAATAATCTTTCAGTTGTTAATGAGTGCTTGGAAAGAACTGTTAAACTCATAAAAGACAACATTGATATTGCGTGAAAAGAAGAGAAAAGACAGGATTCACTTTTGTTTTTGCATAATTACAAAGGAAGTATGGAGGAAAAACCAAGACATCCAAGAAAAACAAAAAAAAAAAAAAACAATATAAAATATAACATAATATTTTTCAAAAATAAAGCAATTATAAAGAAATTTGTTAAATGAAATTGCGAGACATTTTATGCAGTATAATAAGATTTTTTTTTGTTTAATGCAATTTAATAAAGTTTTATGTAATATAATAAGGTTTTTATAGACGTTTTGTGCTATATGTAGAGGTTTCATGCAACATAAGTAGGTTTTTTCTCCAAATGACTTTTAAAAACATATCTATAAAGATATTGAATTGCATTAAAATCAGTAAAAAGTTGAATAAACTTGCGACTTTGTAGATAGGTTAACATAAAATATTTCAGATAAATAAAAATACCATGCATTTTTATTTGTTTCTTCTAATTTAGAAGAAATTCTGGAAAGAAAAATAATTGAATTACTTTGAGTTTTAGAACTCACTCAAGTGTGCCAAAAATGGGCTTAAAAAAGGGTAAAAAGTCAAATATAAGACAATTGAGGCACTTGAACAACTCCTAATAATGGTCAAAATACAAAAAAAAAAATTTTCTAATAAAATAGAGGTCTGCGCAGCAGATAAGACTCCATTGTACCTAAAATTTTTTCATGACCTCAAAATGAAGCAGTATATATATATATATATATATATATATATATATATATATATATATATATATATATATATATATATATATATATATATATATATATATATATATATATATACATATATATATATATATATATATATATATATATATATATATATATATATATATATATATATATATATATATATATATATATATATATATGTGTGTGTGTGTGTGTATATGTGTGTGTATATATACATGCATATATATGTATGTATATATATGTGTGTGTGTATGTATATATACATGTGTGTGTGTATATATATATATATATATATGTATATGTATGCGTGTGTGTCAAGTGTGCCAAAAGTGGGCTTAAAAAAGGGGTAAAAAGTCAAAAATAAAATCCCCCTCTACTTCAATAACAGCTTCGATTTAAGACCTAAACCAACTACAACTGATTTTTAATCAAAATCAATTATATAAATAATATAAGATGAATCATTGTTTAATAATTTCATTCAATGAAATCCCCTCTACTTCAATAACAGCGTCGATTCGAGACCTAAACCAACTGCAAGCATGCTTGAGATGGCTTGAGATGGCCTTCTATGTTGTCCATTGCTCGGACAATGGATTCTTTCAGAGAATCTTTAGTATTATAGGGGATGTTTATTAACATCTCTCTCAATGATGCCACACACATAATAATTCAATGGATTCAGGTCTGGAGAGTTTGGAGGCCACAAGTTTTGAGTGATGTGATCATAAAAATGGTCCGCGAACCATTCCTGAGTTTTTTGAGCCTTATGTGCTGGTGCAGAGTCTTGTTGAAAATTGTAGGGCCTTCCATTTTTTTACTCTATCAATCCAAGGCTTAACAACAGTACCCAAGACTTCAATGTAAGCAGCAAAAGTGACTCTTAGTCCTTGCGGAAAGTTGTGTGGTGGCATCAGATGTCCTTCGTTGCTAACAACCCCCAAAATCATGACAGTTGCAGGAAATTTTGTGTGCATGAATGTTGGAACTTTGTAAGGGTCATCACACAGCCATCTGTCATTTCTTCTGTTTAATTGAGCATGGCTTCCTCAGCAGGATGTTTCAGTTTGTTTAACAGCCTCTTGGACCTTATCAAGCGATTTGCTTTGGTGGTCTTGGACATAAACTGACCTCTCCTCATCACATAAGACTTGTAGCAAAAATTTTCATTAACAGTCATTTGAATTGTGGCTTCTGAAACATCCAGGTTTTTTGCAATGGACCTCATTGACTTGTGGGGGCTCTTCTCAAAGATATTCTGAACTTGATAAATAAATACAGGTGATCTAGTCGTATCTGACTGTTGCTCATACTTTTTACGTTTAGCAGCTTGATTACAATCACCATCATTTTCTTCTAACTCCTTGCAAACTTTAAGAACAAAAGATTGAGTGACTTTGAAGTGAAAAAATTGTGCAATTTGTAAATCACTATGCTCTTCCTTTAATGCTACAATTACAGCATGTCTTTTCATTTCTTGTGTTAGTTTATTATCCATCATTTTAATTATCTGCAAAAAGTAAAAAAAAGTTAATGTAACATAAAAAAATGATGACATTATGCGATGTTCTCAAATAGCTGACGCACTCTGTATATATATATATATATATATATATATATATATATATATATATATATATATATATATATATATATATATATATATATATATATATATATATATATATATATATATATATATATATATATATATATATATATATATATGTGTATATATATATATATATAAATATATATACATCATACATACATGCATAAACATTCAATTAAATAAAAATTTTGGACACCTAAATGTAATTAAAACGAATCCCTTAGTTACAAATAATTTAGGTTGCCATTGATAGGGAACTGTTCCAGAAATGTTCAAAACAAAAATAATTAAATAATTAAACAGTTATGTGAAAAAGATTTAATAATTAAATTATCATTTGTTTTTTTTAAAATTAACAATGTTTCTTATTTGAAGACTTATTTTTAAGAATTAATAAATCAAATATTGTTTACAAATTTAATGGTATTAACTGTAATATTTGCTACATAGGACAAACTGTCAAAAAACTTTTTCAAGGGATTGATGAACATTTCAAGGTAGATAAAAAGACTTCTTCAATCAAAAGAGACTTTTTTTTGATTAAAAAGTCAAAGAAAAGCCTCTTTTGTTTGCTTTTTTATTTTGGGTTAAAGTGAGTAAATTAGGAGATTTAAAATCAAATTGAGTAAATTAGAAGGTTAACCAAATTAGAAATTATGGAAAGAATACTCGGTAGAAAAGATCTAGTTTTAAACAAACAAATTAAACATAGAGTTCCTAAACTCTTTTAGGTATTTTTATAATTTTTCTTTTTTCCCTTCTTTTTTTGCACCTATGTTTTTTTTTTATGTTATTTTTTTGTTATTTTTGTTTAAAATATCATTTAGTATTATGATTGGATGGTCATGTTTTTATTTTTTGATTTTGGTAGTGTATTTAGATATTAAATTTTAATTTAACTATTTAAAGCTTTTGTATTTTTGTATTCAGTTCAATTTCTGATTCATTTTTAATTTTGTAATTCTATTTCTAGTACTTTATAGACTTTTCTAATACATTTTTAATAGAGTTTGTACATATGTATGCATATATATATATATATATATATATATATATATATATATATATATATATATATATATATATATATATATATATATATATATATATATATATATATATATATATATATATATATATATGTATATATATATATATATTTTTATATAAGTATATATATTTATATATGTATATGTATACATATACATGTGTATAATATATATATATATATACATGTATACATATATACACACACATACACACACACAAAAAAAACTTTGAAAATATTTAGAATAAGTGTTAATAAACTTCTTTTAATAGTGTTTATATATATGTATATATATATATATATATACATATATATATATATATATATATATATATATATATATATATATATATATATATATATACGCTCACACACAAGCATGCATTTACATACATGAATATGGATTTTTTTTTTTTTTTAATTTTTAAAAAAAAACTTTTTATTCACTATACTTTGAAAATATTTAGAATAAGAGTGGATAAAAATCTATTCGAAGCTTTGTCAACATGTTTTGGTATAAAAACCAATACAGAATTGCACAGTAATGACACTGCAAGCTCAAAAAATCTGGATGAAATAAAAGTTGAAAAACAATTCAATTGGTCTTGTTGGAAAACTGGAATTGAAGTTTCTTGTTTTGGAAACATGTTGCTTAGAATTTCTGAGCTACCTTGTAACTGTATGTATACTTTAGGTTTACAGCAATTTTTGAAGTATTCCGCTACATTCAAAAAAAAAATTGTTTTTGTTTTAAAATAAATTTTTGTACATGTTTTGAAATTTTGTATTATAAATTGTACTCTAATTATATTTTGTATTATAAATTTTATGATTATTTTATGATTATTTTATTTTATTTCAAATTTTAAAGGTTACTATGTGACCCTTTATGTTTGACACTTAAATTGACCCTTTAAAATGTTTTTGTTCTATTGCACAATTTTAGTTTACTGTTTTATTTATAATATATATGTGCTTAGTGCATGCTTTATTATAAATAAAGTGCATTTAAAAGTATTACATAAACATTCAAAAGTATTACATAAGGGTCATGACTTAAAAAGTAAGAGAATTTTTTTTTCTTTATTAAAAATCAAATCAAGTCAAGATGGTTTCTCTGAGTCACACATAAACTAAGTTATCAACTAACTAATAATAAATTTAAACCAAAAACTGTAATTAACAATTAACAACAATTAAAATTATCAAATAAAAGCGCAATAAAAATGTAATTAAAAATTAAACTTAGTTAAATATAACATATAATAGTTATATATATAGTATACTAATTGTTTACTAACTGTTATTAGGCAACTATGGAAACCAGAGACCATAAAAACTTAGTTTTAAATATTTCAAAAAAGTTCAAGAATTTTTTCTTATGTCAAATTCCATTTCTTTTCAGCTTCCTCAGAAGCAAAAGTTGTTTCCATTTCTGAACCAAGATCTGTGAACAGCAAAACAGTTGTTGAAGTAACAGTTCCTATTGAAAAATATGGTAATTTCTTTAAAATTATTATAAATTTGTTTTTTTATTGCACATTGTTATTAAAATGATTTCTTTATTTCTAGAGGTCTAATTTTAAATTTGGCAAACAAGGCGCATAATTTTTTTTTTTTTAATGTTATTTTATTTTATATATACCTAATAAAACTAGTTTTAGATGAAATTGCAAAATCTTAAAGTTATGAAAACATGTTTGTTGATTAAAAATAAAAATTAGTAAAGTAATTTTAAAACTTTGATTTTAAAGTTTTTAGTAAATAAAATCACTGTTAAAAATATTCTTTAAAAAAAATGTTAGTTATTAATAATAACTAGCTGTCAGGACCCGTACGATATGGGTCATGGTGAGTCTGTTTCACACCAACTATTTTTAAACTTGTTCTTAATTTGTTTTCGATATTTTAATAAATTTTAGTAAATGACAAAAAGTTAATTGATTTAAAGTTCTTGGCTTTTGGTTAAAAATTAGTTTACTATACTTTAAAACTATACTTATTTACTTCAATATTTTTTATATAACAAAAGTATCTTTAACATAGAAGACAGTTGCGTAGCATTTTTCCAGATGTTTTTGAAAACTTAAGGCCATAATAAAATTTTATTGCTCTTATTAGATTTATTTGAAAAAAATAAAATGGACACAACAAAGCGAGGCAAAGAAACCTTAATCTGTTTAAAATTTTTAATAAAAGCTTTTCTTTAAAAAATCAGTTAATTAAACTTTTTAATGCTGAGTTTGGAAATTAAATTATTATTACACCTGTTGTGCTGAAAATCGGTACTTGGTGCAAAGGGAAACGTCTAGATTGTTATCACCAAAAGTGATAAAAGTATAAACGACTTCCATTCACATATAAAATTATAACGGAAATATAACAAAACATACCAGAAAAGGCCAATATATTAAATTATTATTATACTTGTTGTTTGTGCCGAAAATTAATACTTAATGCAATTGGAAACTGTCTAGATTGTATTCACTAAGGGTGATAAAAGTATTAACAGTTTCCATTCACATATAAATTATAATGGAAATATAAAAAAGAAAGCAAAAAAAAGTCCATTATTTCCATACAAAATAATAATTCCAAAAAGAAAAAATAGAGAATATACTTGAGAAACAAAAAACATATTTTTCTTAAGATAAAATAAACAAACAATCTTAAAAAAACTAATTACAAAAAAATTTTATATTCAATATAAAAAGTATCAAAAATACTTATAAAAGCAATTTGAATTATAACATATTCTGTGTGGTTGTTTTTCTTTAGTTAAAGTTTCAAGATTTATTGTTGCAAGTTCCTATCAACAACTGTTTTTAAAAAAGCAAGGCTAAAAATAAATAATCACAAATAGGTTAACCTTTATATTTTTATTTAAAAACTGAATCTTTTGCTTTTAGTGAATGATTATATGTAGCCAATTTCAGTTATGAAATTACCCAGTAATCATTTTTAGCTATAGAAACCGATGTGAAGGTAAGCCAAGTCTTCTATCAACACAAAGCAATACAACAATGACATCACAAAATTAACAAATAGTTTAACATATTACAGTAAACTCTCAATAACTCAAACCTGCAAGTGACCAAGAAAATTGTTAGAGAATGTTAGAGTTATTGGCAGTATAGTCCATAAATAAAGGCTCAACTGGATTTTCAAAATTAGTTTAAGTAATTAGGGGTTATCAAGTTATCCAGAGTACATATTTTAACTACTAACAGTACACACATAGAAACATTTTTAAAATATAAACTAATATAACTTTATACAATTTGATTAATACATAATAAAAATACACATTACAACATCATATGACACATAAAAGTACTTATCAAAAACTATAACTTAAGAATATTAACAAATGCAACATTATTTGTGCACTGTGAACCACAATAACCGCCAGGTTTGAAGTCTCCCCACATCCAATTTTTTTTTCTTATTAAGAAGTAACATAGTATATAAGTTAAGTAAAGGTATTAAGAACCTCCATAGGAATGGATATTCCATAGAATAAAATTTTTACACATCTAAACTTTAGATAAAAGGGGAGGGGCGGTACACCGTTAACCTTATTGAAGTTCATATATTTCACATTATTTCATGAAGAAACCTAATTTTTACTCTGTACTTGTGTACTCCCATAATATAAAGGCATTAAAAAAGTGTTAGAACATTTATATAACAGATTACAAAGAAAAAGAATGTAGGTATAAAAACAACAACAAAATGCATTTAATGTGAAAAATATCTTGACTAAGCTTTGAAATACAAAAATAGCATTCTATTTTATCAATACTCAATTAAAAGTATTTTTAATGCTATTAAAATACTTTGTAAATAATAATTTTGACATAGTTGTGTAGCAAAATATATTAAATTGATCAGTAAATTTGTTAACTATTTATTAAATGTTGAAAATTCCACAACACTTGACTTTAACCGTTTAGCATAGTCTGGGTGGCTTTGTCGTCTCTTATATTTATTCCATGTCTTTTTAAACTCATGATGAACAGATTCACCTGCTTGTTCAGAGTAAATTCCAAGCCCGTTATCAGTATTGGTACTTTTTAGAAATGGTACAATATGGTTAACTGCAATATGAACTTTCCACGGTATATTCAAAGAAATGTTTTCAAAGTAAGTATTAATATATTCCCTTAAATTAGCATAAGACATCTTGAATTCGAAAACAACAGATTCAATATCACCAACTTTTTCTCCAAAGGTGGCTTGCTTCATTGATTGAAACTTTCTTAAACATTCAATTACTGGTAGTAAATCAAGCTTTCCTTGATCAGCAATATCACGAGAAAGAACATCTAACTTATCTAAAAGTCTGTTGGCATTGTTGCCATCAAATCCAATGCCATGGTAACCTCTGAAAAATATGTAATTTGAGTTTAACCACTTTTCAAAGCCAGGCCATAGTTTTGATAATAGTTTTCCAAAAGTTGTAACTATTCCGATTAATGTATGCAACTCAGGTACTGGAACTAAATTTTCAATAATTGTGTCTGGATCCTCTTCAAGATATAATAATCTTGGATTAATAACATTTTTATAATCAGCCATCTTTGATTTTGGTTTTCCAGCTTCTGTGTATTTACTGTAATGATAATCGAGGGAACCAAGAGTTCGTTTTTCTCCACCATCCAAAAGACTCTCTCCTTCACACCACAAACAACTATATTTTCCAGCATGGCTTGTAATGCCAAACATTGAGTTTGCACACTTTAAATCAAATGCAACAGAATACTTAATATTTTGAAGATTAAGAGTATCAACTAATTTTCTAAGATTTCCATTGTGTTCAGACACTCCTTCTACAATAGCAACAATAAAACAACGCTTAACTCCAGAGTCATCAAGGTCAGGTTGGTTGCTAGTTTTATCATGCGGATTAAAAACATTCATAGTGACCTTTAAAAAACCTTGACCAGAATCCACAGCAACTCTTACAAATGTAGAAAGAGGGTCAATATTCCTTTCAGTGATTATATCATGTATAAATTCATCAATATCTTTAATATAAACCATTGATTTATTTACTATATCACCAGCTTCAACAAATTCTTCTTCTTTACATGAAAAATATTCATTCATTTCTGCTTTTAAAGCCTCTAATTTTTTAACAATATTTCCTTCAATGCTACTTTGAAAGCCAAGACTTTTTCTAAATATAGAACACATTTTTTTGGTTTTACACTGAGATAGTTCTAAACATTTTATAAGCTCAATGATTGTTCCAAAAGATACTTGACTAAAATTAGCACGGTCACATTTATTGTCAGTAGTTCCGGCAACAATAGTTAATGGTTTCCCATAAGTAGCAATTGTGAATTTTTCACCTCTAAAAATATTTTCCTTTTCCATTTTTGTTTTTAAAATACTTGAGGCGACACGTTCTGCACTTGCTGATCCCAATGCATATGCTGCATTAACTAAATTTTTCACAGCTTGAACATCACTACAAAGATGAATAATGCCTGACTTAACAACTCCATAACATTTTAAGCACATCCTTTCATTTTTATCTTCATTTAACTCAGAAGTAATAATGTTAATATCTTTTGATATTTCTGAAACATCTGAAGTTCTTCTGATATCTTGACGGTTTATCTAATCAAAAAAAAAAAATCTAAAGCTATATAAATTAGTAATATAAAAAATATAACACAACAAAAATAAACACATCGATGGCATATTAGTTCCTAAAACAAGCTGTTAAAATGTTTTTTTTTTTTTCAAGTTTATTAAAGTTCATTGAGACACAGCTCTTTCTTTTTTTAAAATTAATAAAAAATAAAACAACTTTGTTTAATTAAACACTTAAATATTTATAAACAAAGTCTTAAATATAGTTTTTTATTAATTTTATCAACTAACCTGAGAAATTTGCTTTAGCCACTTATCAAGGTATTTTGTATCGTTTTTTTCCAAACAATAAAGGTTTTTATAACAATTGCTACAAATAACTTTAGGATGGTTTGCTAAATTTTGATCATAGCTATCCCAAATAAAGGTTTTTATTTTTTCTTCAATAGCTTTAGATATTTTATGAAGCTTTGCTGACTTTTTACCAAAGATTTTAAAACAAACAGCACATAGATTGTTGACCGCCATTTAATAAAACTTGTCGTTGTGTACCAGAGTATGTCTAAAATCAAACTACGCCGATATTTGATTAGCAAATTATAGCCTTTTTTTCTGAAAATGGCGGATGTTTTTTAACTAAAAATTATAATTTTTATTCTTTGATTTTCATACATTTTTCCATTCCCCTTGAGGTTTTTACTAACCAAATATTTATTTTCATATATACAACTAAATATTTATAAAAAAAAATCTGATGTGGGGAGACTTCAAACCTGGCGGTCACTGTGGTTCATTGTGTGTGTAATATTCGTTCAAGGAAATACCTTATAATGCATTTTTATCAAATTTAAAAAATAAATTATTAAACGGACTTGGTTCTGGAACATGCTACATAGAATTGGTTGTGTGAAAGTTCTAGCTTTTTGAGATAAATACTTTGTAAAATGTTTGACACTCACTTTTATTTATTATTATTGATTATCATTAATAAAAGTGTCATATTTAAATGATTTAACTTGATAGCATTAAAATTAATAGAAAAAATTGAAAAACAACACAAAAATTATTTAAAATATATATATATATATATATATATATATATATATATATATATATATATATATATATATATGTATGTATATATATATAAGCAGTTTAAAAGTTGTAAATGTCTTTATTTACCACTTTTGAGTCATGTCTACTTGTTCTCCTCCCAACATCCTCTTTTCCTCTCGTGCCATATGATGAGCCAACCCTTAAACTTAAAGGTGGATTATCTCTCCCATATCCGCACCATCTGTAGAAGGTCCTCTGTGATTGAGGTCCCAGGTGCTGGGAGCGATATGATAAAAACTGATTCCAAGTTGAGTCTGAAATGTATATATACATATATGTACATATATATATATATATATATATATGTATATATATATATATATATATATATATATATATATATATATATATATATATATATATATATATATATATATATGTATATATATATATATATATATATATATATATATATATATAAATATGTATATATACATACATTTATATATATATGTATATATATATATATATATATATGTATATATATATATATATATATATATATATATATATATATATATATTATATATATATATATAAATTAGTAAAAAACACTTATCTAACTTTTTTCTTCAACTTGAAGTTTCACAATTGCTGGATCATCAGGAAGAGTTCTCATCAGGAAGAGTTCTCTTCCAGATGATTTAGCAATGGTGAAACTTCAAGTTGAAGAAAAAAGTTCGATAAGTGTTTTTTACTAATTTATTATTGATCTGTTCTTTTAGAACATTGAGCACTCTATTTGTAAAATACACTAGCATAATTTACATATATATATATATATATATATATATATATATATATATATAAATATATATATATATATATATATATATATATATATATATATATATATATATATATATATATATATATATATATATATATATATATATATATATATATATATATATATATATATATATATATATATATATATATACTGGGAAGATACTACTAACAAAAAATCTACTATTAAAAAAATAGACATAAAAACAATCAATCAATGTAATAAGTCAAGTATAAGTGAGTACATCAACTTACTTGCTGTATTAGAGGAAGAAGCAGCTTGAAGCTATATAAAAAAACTAAATACAATAAAAGCAATCAATTAATGTAATTACTCAATCTTCTAAATGCCAAAAAAGCTTCATACAGTAAATCTAAAAAATAAAAAGTAACAAATAAACTTCTAAAGTTTTATTTTTACATTAACCTATAAAAATTACAAATCCCTTATTCACCATTAGCAGATTTCACTCCAGTTACTGTTAGTGCAGCACTTGTTGATATTATTAAAAAATATTTACTAAAATATTTTATCTAATTAAAAATTAGACATTTTTTACATCATCAATAATCAATTACACCACTAACTGCAATCAGATTTTATTTTGTGTTTCATCATGACATCAGTACGCTATTTTTGCTTTTGACAAATCTAGGTTACATTTCTAAGTTACATTAACTAAGCCAAGTCACAACACAACTATAAACATGTATAATAACACATAACACACATAGAAACACTTCATATATAATAGATATTAACACATATAAACACAATAAAGAACACACATTATCATATCACATTTACACATAAAAATACTTGAATATATAAATTGAGAAAAAAATGACTATTTTAATTACTATTTTTGAAATTTGGAAAAGGTGTTCAAAACTTGTAAAACTTTTTTTTTTTAATTTTTTAAATGACTTAGATTTTGATCTTTGAATATGATTTTTCTTAATAGTTAAAAATGTTTCAATTTAATGTCATAATGTGTCATAATTTTTTTTTTTTTTTTTTTTTAGAACCGCATGTTACTGCATCAGGAATGCAAAGTAAATCTATGGCTCACAACATTAGCAATTTTGAAGTTATCAGCCAAACATGGAATAATTTTATAAAGGCTTGCAGAATATTTGTTACTTCAATAGATTGTATTGATAAACTACTTGCTGACTGGTTTTCAAAGTTTAGTGCTAAATATGTTGAGAGAGTTTCTTTTTGTAATCTTTGCATTCAGAATGCAATAGAAAATAATTCTCAATCAAGCAGTTTTAATTTGTCATTGTTTGAGTTTGAACATGCTTTAGACTGTTTAAAGAATAAGAAAGATTTGATTTGTCCTTTTCATGAAAATTTGGTAGATATTAAAAAGGTTTTTCCTGACTTGGTATGTTTATTAACTTTTTGCAATTTAGCAGTCTCCTCAACTGTGGACCACTACAGTTGAGGAGACTGCTTTTCTTTTATTTTTTTACTATTCTATTGTGGTTACAACCACAATAAAAAAGTAAAAAATCTGTTAACTCTATAACTCTGAAACACGAACCTGAGCTACCAGGGTAGTGGGGCTTGAACTCAGAACTTGCGCTTAAAAAGCGAGTACTCTACCACAACACCGCTACAGCATATACGTCAATGTTAGGGTTATGGATTTGGCTAAATTTATAAATACTATAATAAAAAAAATTGATAAAAAAATTAAAAAACTTAATCAATTTAATAGTAATAAAGTACTTTGTAAAAATTTAAAGTTAACCTGTATTATAAAGTTAACATGTAAATATTATAAAGTTATATAATAAAAATATATATAAGCACACAAGTTTCACAAAATCTCAAAAAAAAAACTTAATGTTCTCCATTTTTTTAACCAAGAAGACTTCACAATAGCCTCTGTAAATTATATTTTGATAAAAATATAATTTTCACCACCAAATGATCACAGCAGAAAAACTATTTTAATTATATTGGTTCAACAGAACACATTTAAAGTTTGCTAAAATAAAAATTTTAAATACAAAAATAAATTAAAGTTTCACAGAACTTTCCAAATTTATTTAGGAAATCAAAAAAAAAAAGTTTACAAATGATATTCTTGCATGACAAATCACCGAAAGGACACAACCAAAAAAACTAGGAAGAAAGCTGTGTTACATTTGTTAAACTGAAAAAGTCATCTTCAAAACTATGAAATAAACAAAGCTAGTGTTAAAGAGTTATTTACATTAACTTAACATTATTTAATGCTATAATATTTTTTGCAGCTGCAGTTGTTTTTTAATTTCTGATGATTGTTTAAAGCATTCAAATCTGAATTATGTTTCAAACAAATTAATTGAAATTATTTTACTAATATTTTTATAAAAATTTGGTAAAAATAGGTCATTATTTTAGGGTAAATTGAGCGAATTGTACAATCAAACTAGTAAATAAATTGAAAATAGTAATTTCTTTTATACAATTTTGTCCTAGAATTGAAATAAAATATAGTGTTTTATTATTTTTAAACTGTACTATTAAAATTTTTAAATTTCCATTGTACAAAAGAAAACTGATTTTTTTTTTCAAATTCTTTTTGATTATTTTATTTAAATTGTTGTTGATATTTGTTTAATAATATTTTAATGTATATTTTAGATGCAATTTTTGTTAAAATTTTACTGGTTTAGTATAAATGTTTATATATATATATATATATATATATATATATATATATATATATATATATATATATATATATATATATATATATATATATATATATATATATACACACATATATATATATATATATATATATATATATATATATATATATATATATATATATATATATATATGTATATATATATGTACACACACAGACACATTTTGTATTGATATTGTATTTGTTACATTATTTTAGTTTTTATTGCATGATTGGGTAAGGCATCAGCTTGGTAAACTATAATCGCAAGTTTTATTTTCTGTTGAAGCCTAAATTTCACTACATCTTTTTTCTTTACTTAATTCTAAAAATTCAAAAATTTAAAGCTGTAGCCATTGGGGTTTTAATGATTGATTTACAATATTGTCAAATTCAATGTTTACCTTTGCTGAGAAAACACATTTATTATAATCAAATGTTTACATTTTTTTCTTAGACATAATGTAGACTATAGTTAATACAAACCTCACCAAATAAGAGGTTGTGCATATATATTCTCATTTAATGAAAATGTGAAAATGTTTTCATAGTGTTTCTTAGACTTCAATTGTAAGATTTTCTCTAATAAAAAAATTGAGTGTGGCAAAGTAATTTCAAAAGGAAAACTTAACGATGTTTTTGCTGTAAAAATTGCTTCAAAAAACTCTTCATTTTGTGCAGCAATGAAAGTTCCTTGCAATTCTGCAATAAAAAACAAATCTTTATTTACTGAAGCTTACATTTCATGGAATCATGAAGCCAAAATGGAATCTTTTCCTTATCATCAAATGCAATCATACATGTCTTACAGGTATAGTTTAGTTTTAGTTTTTATTTAATATATGTTTTTATTTTACCATTTTATTATTAAATAATTTTTAATAAAGTAATCACAAATAAATAAAATGTATAAAAAAATATATTAAATATATTTAAAAAAATGTAAAGTCTAGGATTATTCTTTACATTTATTTAGTTTTCCATTCAGCTGGAATATTGATGCCATAATTTCTATTTTAAAACTGATCCAACTAATATGAGCAAAAGACTTTTAAATCAACAAATTGTTTTTGTCAATAAATACAAACTATATATATATAGTAGGATTCATATATGTGTATATGAATCGTGTTAATTGTCAGGAAAGAATAATGCTTAATGTTATTTTCCGTGAAAATTCACGGAAATTAAGAAGCAATTTTGGCTATTTTCCGTGAAAATTCACGGAACTTATTATGAGGAGTTTTCGCTATTTTCCGTGAAAATTCACGGAAATTAAGAAACGATTTTGGCTATTTTCCGTGAAAATTCACGGAACTTTATATGAAGAGTTTTCGCTATTTTCCGTGAATATTCACGGAAATTAAGAAGCGATTTTGGCTATTTTCCGTGAAAATTCACGGAAGTTAAGAAGTGATTTTGGCTACTTTCAACGTATCTTATACATAACGAATTTTTGATAATTTCCTTGGAAAGTAACATAATTTATTATAATAAATATTGGCAGCTTGCATCAAGTTTCATATGATTTTGGCTATATTTTTTGAAAACTTACCGATTTTTTAAAAGCATTTTGGCTGTGTTTACAAAAAAATGCCAAATGTCGAATATAGATTAAAGATAAATATTAGTTATGTCACGAATATTCGGCGACTTAATAAAAAAGGCAATCGTTTAATTGTCTTACTCATTAATGTTAAACCATGCTTTAAGTTCAGATTGTCATAAAAATAACGTTTTTAATAAGTTTAGAGTTTTCTATACTAATTCAATCTATAGCATTTTCTGAAATTCCCTCAGAGGTGCAAGGTATACATGAGCTGGTTAGTTTTGAACTTTTCTAAATGGTTTGAAGAGTATGAAACTTTTAGGCATAACTATAGTTAAAATATTTGTCAACAAATAATACTAAATATTTTAACTATAGTTAAAATATTCAGTCAACAAATAATGTATGCTGTAAGACAACCTATTCATAAATGCCCATAAAGTAGTTGACTTATACACTACAACAAAGCAGGTGGGAGCCCTCAATATAATTAAGTGTTGCCGAATATTCGTGGCATCTTTTATAAATATCTCTTGTCACAATGTAAACCATATTGCATACACTTTTTAATTTATTTAGGACACTTTTTTAGTCATCTTTAAGGATAGATGATATGTAGTAATTTCGACAATTTAAGTGGTAATTTAATTGTTTAGTTTAAATGCACTAAATTCTTTAGATACACATTTGTGTATATATAAAATTGTGTATAAATAAAATTTATTATATATTATATATATATATATTTAGTATACATTATAAAGCGTACATTATAACCATTCCAATAACAAAATAGAAATAAAACATTTCTAGAAGGAACCTCTAAGTTGCGCTTATGTCACAGAGCTTAGCTAATAGTCAAGACAGCTTTATACAGTCTTTCATATAATGAATGAAAGGTTTAAAGCTGTTTACCTTGCAGTTATGTTATCATACCTTCCAGCACTACTGCAGAGAGTAACTAATGACTAACAGGTACGTAAAATGTTAATCAAGTTATAGTCTTGCATAAATGAATTGTATTTAAAAAACACATAAATTCTGTTTAACCGTAGTTCTTTTGGTGTGCCGATATTAACAGGATATGTCAATTAACGCTAAAAAGTCTAAAAAATGTCAAAGTTAAATTTTAACAAGTTTTAAATAAAAGAAAAATTATAATTAGTATCTACTTATCGTTAAGTTATATAAATGCTAATATATTAAACTATCATTTTAATTTTAATACATACATATATATATATATTTTATTTATTACACAATTGTAATGGTACCAATATAAACAGTGATCGCACTGAATCCACTTTTGAAGTTTACTGGCTGATTGAATTTGTTGACAATGATAACATGGCCAACTATCGGATGAAGTGCTCTTACATCGTACTTCAATTTCAGCCCAAGCAGATTCATCAAAATATTGTTTAAGCTCATGTAAATTAGCTCTTTTATCATTAATGATATAAGGTACAGTAGGAGAAAGATCATTACTTGAGATTTTACTACCACTTTGTAATGAATTTTGTGCAATGGAATCTTTGACGAACCAAGTTAAATGAATAAAATCTTTTTCATAAACCCCAAGTTTCTCAAGAGGTTTTGTTACATTGTAAAAAAGTCTCTGTTTTTTTACAGCTGGTCGACCTGGGGGAAAGCGCTGTGGTTTACGTAATACAATGTCAATGTCTTCTAAAATTCGAGTGGTATACCTTTTTTCAATAGAAAGAGCCTCACAAGTGATTGTTGGAAAAGTGATTGTTGGAAAAGTTTTTGATGTAGTTTCAGAGTTTTTTTGTATAGAAATTTGAGATGACACAGGCAAAACACATTCCAATATTGCAGATAAAGAACTTTTAGGAAATATTTCAACATTTGTCTGCAATCTTTCAACATGAAGAGTCTCACATGTAATTGTTGGGGAAATGTTTGATGTAGTTACAGAGTTTGTTTGTAGACTTTGTTTGTAAACTTTAGGTGATACAGGCAAAACACATTCTAATGTTGCAGAAGAACTTTCAGGAAATATTTCAACATTTGTCTGAAAAAGATTTTCTGAAATAACATCATCTTCAGAATGATGCTGTTGAACCTGTACAAAATTTAAATAGCATTATGATTACAAGTCATGATGAATTGCACATTAAGAAAATAAATGTAAATGATTTATTAGGAGATTTAATGAGGTAGTATAATAGATTCTTGCTTCATTATCAAGTGGTTTACAGTTCAACACGACCTAGAAATATGTTGTTTAACTTGCATCTTCATTTAACAGCTTTGGAGATTGTATTTCAGAGTTGAGAAAGTTACAATAAAAATTAAATTAAAAAATGCTTCATTGATTATATTGGCCCCTGCCTTGTGCAAGTATAACTCGTGTTTAACTTATTAAATAAAATGATTTATATTTATTAAAATAATTATGGATTTTATTATTTTTACCTGCAGTTCCCACTCTCCAGATATACATTGTTGGTAAACTGATTCCAGCCATTTAATAGCTAAATCAAACTTACTTGGTGTAAATTCAGACAAGATAGATGCCAAAGGCTGCAAATGGCTCAAAGCTGCATTATATCTTTCATTAACAGTGGAATTAAATAATGCCACTGGTTGAATTGAAAAGGTCATGCATGAATTAGATAAATTGTCCCCTTGGTTTACATTTGCCATATGATGGGTAGGAACAAACCACCTAAAATTATTTCATTCATTTTAAATATTTTTTAACGTACTACTACTATTAATACAAATCAAAAACAATTAGTGCCTTTTATGAATAAGATCTAGATCAGATAAGCTCATATTTTTTTCTCTAATAGCAAAGAAAGCATGAGAGCATGGAACTCCATAACCAGCAGCGTTATCACATTGGCAAGTCCAGTTTTGAAGGGGAAACAAACAACCATTGTATCTAACTTGCAAGCAATTATTTTCCTGAAAATATTTTAACCTCATATTTTATAACACGTTAAAATAAAATAAATCGTACTTATTAATATAAGTATAAAAATAATTAATATAAGTATAAAATAATCTTAATTAATATAAGTATGTATAATTAATCTTAATTAATGTTATATAATTAATCTTAATTAAGCTATAAATAATTAATCTATAATTAATCTTAATTAATATAAGTATCTATAATTAATATAAGTATATAACAATTTTAATTAATGTAAGTATAAAAAAAATCAATTTTAAACTTTTGTCACAAATTGTATCTATTATGAATAAAATTGCTAAATAAATCAGAGCAATCATAAAAAAAGATTAAAAACACTTACCTCTTGTAAACTATATCCTTCCTTTTGACTTAAATTATACTGTTCAACCATATGTTGTAAAATGAATGACGAGATTGCATGAGCATAAAATTTTAAACATTCTGGAAGCTTAGTGTTTATTTTAAGACGCTGATCAAAATCAGCATGTTTTGATTTTTCAAGTTGAACTCTATTTATCTTTATTATTTTGCTAATAAGATTACCTGGTGACATACGCGATGTCAAACCAACATCTTTTAAAGTTCTGTGATACCTACAAATTATGTAAAGTATTATTAACTAACAATTAATCTTATAACAAAATAGAAAACAAATCATCAAACCGTTCCAATCTATTATTGGTGTGATTATCGATGTGGAGTAGCCCTTTTCTTTTGTAGCCCATGAACATGTCAGCCATCATCAACCAGTTATTTGTTAAGTATGTATAAAACTCTGGGAATGTCTCTTGTATATGCAACAAAGCTTCATCGCATGTTTGCTGGTTACCATATAACAACCTTTTTGTAGCCTTACAATTAAGATATGTAATTAATATTCAAAAACAATTAACAATAAAATAAATGTATGAAAACAAATTAAATGTAAGAAATTAAAATAAAATTACTTGCATTTATACAAGGCATACAACAAGCATTAGTGTTCCACGACTGTCAAAGTCATGGAACATCTATTGTCAAAAAAGTTGACAATTTTCAAAGCATTATTTTAATTTTTATTACTTTTTTATTGATTGCTTTTTTAATACAATTATTTCTTGAATTACTAGTTATTTATTAAGGTTTGTCTTGATTCATTCAAGACTTTTCAAGACAAGACTGAAACGGTCTTGTCTCGATTTGTCTTGGTATTGTCTTGTCTTGTTTTGCTAAAATGAGTTTAACAAGACTTTTTATTTCAAGATGCAGACCCTTAGTCGCAATATCAATCGCTTCTTCAAGATCACCTTCAAACATGTCATCTTTCATCCTGTCGTGTTTTTATTGCCGTGTTCTGTGTACCTTTAAAACTAGATAGTTCTGTTGCCAGTTGGACAGTTTTCTGACACATGAGTTAACCCGCTGTTTGGTATCCTGGATTTCATCCAAATATAAATTACTGCATCTCAAGATTTTATCTATCAGAAAGAGTTTATATATATATAATACACAACATATAAACAATTTACAAAATTAATTAAAATTGTTCTTTTTCAACTCAAAGAATAATCAAATTGTTTTCCAACAGCATTTTTAAAATAGTTTTCTGAAACTAAAAAGGAACTCAAACCAGTTACTCTGTTGAATAATTATTGAATTAATTATTCAAAAAATTGAATAATTGAAGAGTTACTCTGTTGAATAAATTAAATATATCATGACAATTGCTAAATTAGACAAAAAACATATTGTGATTCTAATATCTTTCACACCACTGTATATAGAAAAATAACTAACCTTTGAATTTAAGCTTTTGTTTTATGTTGTAAATATCTCTAGGTTTAGTTTTCAAACCGCTTCTATTAAGGCTATCTGTCACAAGTGCTGTGTTTGCCCCATGTTCAATCAACATCAATGTCTGCTGTTCTAACAATCCTTTTGGTTGACGCTGTGAACTGTACATAGAAAATTCTTCTATACAATATGGATGATTGTGTTCAAGAAACAATTTTTTAACACCATAGCATTGTCGTTGGTTGTCATACGAAACATAAATAAACATTTTGCAGCCACATGGAAGTATTGCCTGATTATTGCGCTTACCTTGATTTTTCTTCATAAGATAAGGTTTTTGATGGCCAAAATTTTTGCATGTCCATCTGTAAACATGAAAAATATATGAACAACACTATTTTTTAAAAGATAGTAATTGTAATTGTAAATAAAAAGATTCTTTTATGATTATATTCTTTTTAAAGGAAATCCATATATAGTAAAATAGATATAAATACACCACAAAGTTTAGTAATTAAAAATACTAAAAAACGTAAATATAAATGTTAACCTGCATGCATATATTGAATCTAAAGGTTGATTTTTAATTTGTGATTCTTGTTTCACTTTCTTATTGTAACTTTCAATTTTTTCCTTGTTATCAACTCTTATTGGGTGAAAATGGGTATTGCAGTAATGCATCACAGCCTTTTCTGCAACATTGAAATGACAAAATTTTTCATTTAGAATATCTTGCATTGTTGCAAATTATTTAAAATATAGCCTTCAAAAAACTAAAAGAAAAATCCTAAAAAATATTTGATAAAACTCTTGATAAACACACAACAAAATCATAAACTGTGTTCAATTGTAGTTGTCCAATTTTGAAATACAAACAATTAACTTCATACAAACTTTATATATTTTTATAGATATAAATTTTGAATACATATTTGTTTAAAAAACATCATCAGTGAGATACGATTTAAAATTGTTTGTAAACTGTGATTAAATTTATTGTTGCTACTTCCTTGTTTAGAATTTATGTTAAATAAACTTAGTATTATATTTCAATCATCAAGGACACACTATATTCACTGATGGTAGTTCAGAGATAGTGATTTTGGAGATTGCGATGGTGTTTCAGAGAGCCTGATAAATAATGGATAGCATTGCTTTTCAGGAATGCATCATTGCTATCTGTATCACAGCCTGTTGCCTACACCATTTTAATTATTCAAAATAATTATTTCAAAAAAATAGATACTCACTACAAAAAGGTTGAAAACCCAAACTTTTTCCAAATTTTTGCAAACACCAATAATTAAAAAACAAAAGTGGATAAGAAGACACATATACACAAATAATATACACAATAATCATATTGCTGTAGTTGACTTGTTTTTAAGTAAATCCAAGTGATTCCAGAATGACTAAAGACTCCTGGTGGTACAGAGCTCAACTCATCTCTCCACTGCAAACATCAAAGTTCATGTTTTGGAGTTAAAGGACTGAGAGAGATAAGTGAGGTAAAAGGCTGAGAAAGGCAAGATCTGGTCTATATCAAGTTGTCTTGTATGATTTGCTTTCATAGGGAAAGTAACAAATGAATGTAAAAAATGTTACTCAGATTTAAAACACCCCTGGCTTGGGGCTCTTGTTGAGTAAAAGCTAGAGATGGTATATCTACAAAAGTATTCATCTTGGGCAAGCATAAACTGCATCAAGCAATTTTTTTGTAGAAGTTTCTAATCGTGTCTCACTCTATCCCATGGTTTTCACTTTCCAAAGAAATTGCAATTTTTATTTGTAATTGCTTCTTTGAAATTTTTTTTAAACAAGAACAATCTAAGAGAACAAACATTTTTTTTCTCTAGATTGTTCTTGAATAAAAGTTTTTGCAATATATATAAAAAATGAAACCTATTTAATTTAGGAATTAAATAGAGTCAAAGATATTTCAAAAGTTTTCATTTTTTAAACTAAGAAAAAGGCAAAGGTTATTATCAAAAATTACTAAATTAAATAGTGTTGCTTGCATTGTTGGTAGTGACAAAAACAAAGTAAAAATGTTAATTTTAAGCAAAAAAAGACAAAGTAAAAGAGCAAGAATTGTTAAAAAAAGTTAAGAAAAAAAAGACAAAATTAAAAAATTGCAAATCGTATGATTTAGGAAAACACGAGAACAGGAAAGAACTCCAACCTTTAATATACAAGAAATAATAATTTTTAGAGCGTGAAGGAACTAAACGTAGTAAGCTGGAGAAGATCCAACTATATTTACAAACATTTGTGAACCTTGTCTAGAAGAGAAAGGGAATCATTAGAATAACAAGACCAAATGTGACAATTGTCTTCCATAGTGGGATGAATAAGAGATTTATAATGGTAGAGAATGGAATATGGTGTAAGAAAATGGTGAGCACAATTAAAAGTTTTAAATTTCGCTTAATAAAATTTCACAATTAGGAGTTGAAATTTTCGCTAAATAAAAACTTTGTTTGCCTAAAGATTAACCAATTGATGTACTATTAAAAGTTCTTTATGTTTAATAGATAGCATAAAAATTTTACCCTATCTATTAAACATAACTAAAATGGTGAGCACAATTAAGAGTCCGCCATATCAGATACTTTGTAATGATTTGTAAATAAGATTTACGACTCATTAACTCAGGAAGATGAAAATTAGTGGACTCGGTAAAAGTGTTTCCATTCATCAACAAAAGGATACAACATTGTGATAGTTATTAGCAGTAAACAACTGACTTTTGTTAGGATTAAAAATCACCAGTCACATTGAGCAAAAAGCTGTCACAGAAGAGAGCCTGCCTGATCTTTTGAATGTAACCTGTTTGAATTGTTGAATTGTTTCCTGGTTATGATGATGTTCATCATCATAACCAGGAAACAATGTAACATAAGTTTACATCTATGGCAGCCAAATAAATAAAGAATGGTCTTAGTAAAGTTTTTGCAAAAGAAGTACATCTACAAGACAGTAGCCATGTGCAATTACAACGTGTTCAATATGAGTACTTTTTTTGAGATGCTATCTCTAACTTCTCTTCAACCAAGAGCCCTAAGGCAGGGGGTATTTTATGTCAGAGTTAACTTCCCTCTACCTTTACCTATAAAAGCAAACTCTACAAGGCAGCAGGATATCTAACATCTCGTACAACCATGTGGCATGGTTGTATTGGACTAAATGTTACCAGTAGCTGGGTGATCATTATGACCTGACCAAACATTTATTGCAAAAAAATTAACTCAAATATATATATATATATATATTTATATATATATATATATATATATATGTATATATATATATATATATATATATATATATATATATATATATATATATATATATATAATATATATATATATATATATAAAGTTTAAGCAAACGAAGTTATACTAAAGGTTCTTTGTGTTTAATAAATAGGATAAAACTGTTATGCTATCTATTGAACACAAAGAACTTTTAATATAACTTTGTTTGTTTAATCTTTAAGCAAACGAAGTTTTTATAAAGAGAAAATTACTTAAACCTTTTAAAAACAAAGCAAATACTTGCACAAATACTTGTTTTGTTTCAACATCAAAAAAACTATCAAAAACAATATATCTCAATCGATTTTAATTTTGATTGACAATATATGTCAATGGATATTAAAATTAATCCTACATAAATCGATTGTAAGTATTTTATAAATATTCATACACTACAATTCTTGTCTCCTATATTCTTTAATTTTTTAAACGTTCATTGGTTAACTCAGAAAAACGTCATTTTCACGGAAAATAGCCAAAATTGCTTCTTAATTTCCGTGAATTTTCACGGAAAATATAATTTACGAAGAATAATTGCCAACAATAAACTTATTTTTAACAAGTTATATAACAATAAAAGTAAATATTATCTAATAAATAATAGTTTATAATTATTTTATGTAGCAAACATAAAGTAATAAACACAAATTATATAAAACCACACTTGAAAAGAAAATTTTTGGCAGGCATATTTTTTTTGGCTTCTATAAAAAAGAAAAGTATTTTAATACTTACTTAAATGAAGTTTATAATTTAAATTAAACTAGATTTTTAGGTGATATTGTCAAAATATTTTAAGTGATCTCTAAGTGATGAGTGTTTACATATCTTAAATAATAAATAATAGTTTATAATTAGTTTATGTAGCAAACATAAAGTAATAAACACAAATTATATAAAACCACACTTTTTGTGCATCCATTTAAATGAGAGATTTTTATTTTTATTTTTAAAGCTTAAAGTTAGTTTTTTTAACCTTTTCATAATTTTTCTCTAGTTTTTAAAATCAAGTTTTTTTAGTAAAATTATCATAAATCATATTGTTTTGTTATTTTTATTATCTAAATTACTCCCAACAAGGCTGCAAGCGACCACTTTAAAGTTGGGAGTTACTAGAAAAAAAAAAATAGAGTGAAAAAGCAAGGAAACAGTTCATAGAAGACTTGAAAAGTAGTAGGTTGTATGATTCAGGAAAACATGAAGAGGGGAGAGAGTTCCAAAGGATTCTAATACGAGGAAAAAAAAGTAGATAAGTAAAAGTTTTCAGAGAATGCAGGGACAGGTACAGTAAAAGGATGCAAGTTTTCTAAAATGTTTGCAAAAGTCAGTAGTGAACAATAATCCAATAAGGTGTAAAGAAAAGGACTAAGTGAGAGAGTTGCCATTTATAAATATAATAGTTGTTTGTAGCAAATAACTGAGTTTTTTTGGAGTTTAAATTCACAACCCATTGCAAGCAACACATGCTACAGATCAAATTCAAGATTGGCTGTCTATTCCAAGCTAACAAAAAGAAACTACTTTTTGTTGAGACAGGAGTATAAAGCTAAGTTATCAGAAAATAGGCCCACTGTATGTAAGATTGTCAGAAAGATCTTTAATATAGATAAGAAACAATGCAGTACTAAGGATAGAACCCATGAGGTTACTCCAGACTGGTAGGTAACCCAGATGTTACTGGATGAAAAGTGTTGGACTATGAGGATGATTTTAATGTCACAGAAAAAATTATTTGACAATCATCTCAAAAATTTCACAAATACACCATAAGAAGCAAGCTTATGAAGAAGACCACCATGCCAAACTTTATTTAAAACTATAGATATGTCATAAGCAATAGCCCTTGCGTCACTGCCTCCATCTAATACATAATAGAATCTTTCAATCACAGCAGTTAGCAAGACAGCTGTAGAATGAGAAAATTATAAGCCATATATCAGACAGTAAGTTATTAGGCTCAAGATGTGAGAAATTTGTTAATTAAAGACTTAAAGACCTTGCTAATAGTAGAAAGAAGAAAGATCAGACAATAGTTGGAGGGATTGTTCTCCAGAATTTTTTTAAATTAGAATCTGTTGATGATGCTGTTTCCCAGCAGGCAGGAAAACAAGATTTAGTCAAGCATTTATAAAATAATTTAGAGAATTGAAGAGAGTTTTTAAAAACACATTTGTATGACTATGACAGGAAATATCAATAATCAAAAGCTTGTATCAAAAGCTGTTGATGAGTATAGTTAAGATATAACTTTGGCATAACACAAGCCAGATACTTTCAATATCCAACAATGGGATCTGTTTAACTGGAATGGTAGAAAGAGTATGATTACTAGATTCAAGTGTCAAGTTGAAAGAAAAGTTCTGCCTTAATCATTGTAGAGATGGAATGTTTACCTTCAATTTACCTTTGTTAATGACACTGTTAAAAATTTTCAAAAAGGCTCTAGAGCCTAATTTCTGAGATTAGATAAAAATGATTACAACTAGATATAGCTGCACAAAAAGGTGAAAACAATGGAGTAGAATGAAGCTTTACTTAATATTGACAAAATTGAAAAAAAGCTTCCATTCCTGCCTGGACCCAGGAGTTTACATAGGAGGCGCATTTATTAGAGGAGAGAAAAAAGACATCAGCTCAAGAATTGTTACAAAGAAAATCATTAAATGAACCCCAGCCAGCTTTAGGATATAGTAAGTAATGTGATGATAGAGTAAGTCTAAAGAAAAAGTACAAGATGAAAGATTTATAGAGATTATTGCATGGTCAGAACCACATAAAGAAGAACAAGGAGCAAAGAAACACAAGCTAGGGTCAAAAACAACACACAAATCAAGGAGTGTAAGTAATTAGGGTTTTCTGGAAAACCAGTTAAAAATGAATAAGAGTAAG